>NC_069505.1:180030449-180117949 GCF_027579735.1 Bombina bombina
AAACATTTTCTTAAAATTAGGAGGGGGAGAGAAAGGAATGCCTGGTCTATCCCATTCCTTAGTAACAATATCCGAAATTCTTTTAGGGACTGGAACAACATCAATGTAAGTAGGTACCTCTAAATATTTATCCATCTTACACAATTTCTCTGGTGGTATCAAAATAGGGTCACAATCATCTAGAGTCGCTAAAACCTCCCGGAGTAACAGGCAGAGGTGTTCAAGTTTAAATTTAAAGGACATCACGTCCAAATCTGTCTGAGGTAACATTTCCTGAATCTGAAGGCTCTCCTTCAGACAGCAATTCCCCGACCCACAAATCAGAACACTGAGGGTACATCGGAAATGGCCAATAAAGCATCAGAGGGCTCAGTATTTACCTTAATACCTGACCTACTGCGCTTACCCTGTAAACCTAGCAGTTTAGATAATACCTCTGTAAGGGTAGTAGACATAACTGCAGCAATATCTTGCAGAGTAAAAGAATTAGACGCACTAGAAGTACTTGGCGTAGCTTGAGTGGGCGTTAAAGGTTATGACACTTGGGGAGAATTGGATGGCATAACCTGATTTTCTTCAGACTGAGAATCATCCTTAGACATATTTTTATCACCTAAAATAAGTTCTTTGCAGTGTAAGGCCCTTTCAGTACAAGAGGGACACAATGGCTTCTAAACACATAGAGCATTGACTTTCCACAATGTCAGACATGTTGAACAGGCTAGTAATAACCACAAAAAGTCGTGAAAACACTTAATTTATTGAAAAAAACCCACCAATTTTGAAAAACTGTACTGTCACAGTCTCTTCAGAAATAAATGACTGAACATACCTCAATGCTTGTAGCATGAAAATGTTCCCCACACTGAAGCTTCTGTAATACTCCTCAGCCATTCTGTGGGAACTCATATGGACCTTAGTGACATCTGCTAAGATCATCAACCTCCAGGCAGAAATCTTCTCACCGGTAGCACTTAAAATAAAGTCTTGATTGAAGAAAATAAAAACCTATCATTTTAACACCGCTTTCACTTTACCTCTTCCTATTACTAGTATAGGCAAAGAGAATGACTGGGGGTGGAGAGAAGGGAGGAGCTATATAAACCGCTGTGCTGTGGTGCTCTTTGCCACTTCCTGTTAGCAGGAGGATAATATCCCACAAGTAAGGATGAATCCGTAGACTCGTCATATCTAAAAGAAGAAATGTGGTATACCCGCAAAATTTATAACAGCATATGAAGCAGTAGAAGATTGAACATTAGGTCTGTAGCAATAAGTGAATATGGTGAATAAGGCAGATTTTTGGCAAAGTGACTAAAACGTGTGCATACTTTTTTTTAGGGGCGGACTGATCAGCTGGGCAAATAGGACATGGACCGATCCCAGCAAGTAGGGGGGGGGGCATAAATGGCATCTCCATGGCTCCTGGTGCGCTGCTTAAGCTGGGGTTGATGGCTGCCCTATCAGTAACTAAGCAGTTAAGTGTGGGTGGGTCCTGTCAGGGGGTCTGTCGCTGTGAAAACCATGGAATGTGGGGGTCTGACCCTTAAGGCCCTCTCTCTGGCCCTTGACGTTGGGGGTCCTGACCCTGGAAGTGGGTTGGCCTGGTGGGGGCTGGGCAGGAAGGTTACCATGTTAATTTGCATAAATGGTTTGTCAGTGTGAAACAGTGGGGCCCTTCTCTAATTTTTGCCCTGGGACCTGATAGGTTTCAGTCTGCCCCTGTACTTTATTCCTGATTGTAGTCAAACTTGAGAAGTGTTGTAAAAGGTAATACACGCATACACACACACACACGTGAAGAACCCTGGTCTAGAATAATTTAAAGTATATTCAGTACTATTGCACAGTGACCTCTGTAGTAGGAAGGACAAACATTAACATTTCTTTATGTATTTAATAGATATTAAATACATAAAGATATGGTGAGTCCACGGCTTGAGTAATTACAGTTGGGAATATCACTCCGGGCCAGCAGGAGGAGTCAAAGAGCACCACAGTTAAACTGCTAAGTATCACTCCCTTACCCACAACCCCCAGTCATTCGACCGAAGGGAAATGGAGAAAAATTAGTAACAAGGTGTAGAGGTGCCAAAAGAACAACAGTCTTAAAATAAAGGGTGGGGCCGTGGACTCACCATATCCGCAAAGAAAACAAAAATTTATGCTTACTTGATAAATTTATTTCTTCCAGATATGGTGAGTCCACGAGTTCATCTAATTACTGTTGGAAATATATCACTCCTGGCCAGCAGGAGGCGGCAAAGAGCACCACAGTTAAACTGCTAAGTATCACTCCCTTTCCCACAACCCCCAGTCATTTGCCGGAAAGGAAATTAAGAAAAAAAAGGAGAAACAAAAAGGTGTGGAGGTGCATGAAGTTTTAATCAAAACTAACTGGGCAGGGCCGTGGACAAGAGGACACATATGACAAGGGAGGGAAAGGAGAGAAAAGAGAGAGAAAAGAGAGAGAAAAGAGAGAGAAAAGAGAGAGAAAAGAGAGAGAAAAGAGAGAGAAAAGAGAGAGCAAGAGAAAGAGCGAGAGAGAGAGAGAAAGAGCGAGAGAAAGAGCGAGAGAGAGCGAGAGAAAGAGCGAGAGAGAGCGAGAGAAAGAGCGAGAGAGAGCGAGAGAAAGAGCGAGAGAGAGCGAGAGAAAGAGCGAGAGAGAGAAAGAGCAAGAGAGAGAAAGAGCAAGAGAGAGAAAGAGCAAGAGAGAGAAAGAGCAAGAGAGAGAAAGAGCAAGAGAGAGAAAGAGCAAGAGAGAGAAAGAGCAAGAGAGAGAAAGAGCAAGAGAGAGAAAGAGCGAGAGAGAGAAAGAGCAAGAGAGAGAAAGAGCAAGAGAGAGAAAGAGCAAGAGAGAGAAAGAGCAAGAGAGAGAAAGAGCAAGAGAGAGAAAGAGCAAGAGAGAGAAAGAGCAAGAGAGAGAAAGAGCAAGAGAGAGAAAGAGCAAGAGAGAGAAAGAGCAAGAGAGAGAAAGAGCAAGAGAGAGAAAGAGCGAGAGAGAGAAAGAGCGAGAGAGAGAAAGAGCGAGAGCGAGAGAAAGAGCGAGAGCGAGAGCGAGAGAGAAAGAGCGAGAGCGAGAGAGAGAAAGAGCGAGAGCGAGAGAGAGAAAGAGCGAGAGCGAGAGAGAGAAAGAGCGAGAGCGAGAGAGAGAAAGAGCGAGAGCGAGAGAGAGAAAGAGCGAGAGAGAGAGAGAGAAAGAGCGAGAGAGAGAGAGAGAAAGAGCGAGAGAGAGAGAGAGAAAGAGCGAGAGAGAGAGAGAGAAAGAGCGAGAGAGAGAGAGAGAAAGAGCGAGAGAGAGAGAGAGAAAGAGCGAGAGAGAGAGAGAGAAAGAGCGAGAGAGAGAGAGAGAAAGAGAGAGAGAGAGAGAGAGAAAGAGCGAGAGAGAGAGAGAGAAAGAGCGAGAGAGAGAGAGAGAAAGAGCGAGAGAGAGAGAGAGAAAGAGCGAGAGAGAGAGAGAGAAAGAGCGAGAGAGAGAGAGAGAAAGAGCGAGAGAGAGAGAGAGAAAGAGCGAGAGAGAGAGAGAGAAAGAGCGAGAGAGAGAGAGAAAGAGCGAGAGAGAGAGAGAAAGAGCGAGAGAGAGAGAGAAAGAGCGAGAGAGAGAGAGAAAGAGCGAGAGAGAGAGAGAAAGAGCGAGAGAGAGAGAAAGAGCAAGAGAGAGAAAGAGCAAGAGAGAGAAAGAGCAAGAGAGAGAAAGAGCAAGAGAGAGAAAGAGCAAGAGAGAGAAAGAGCAAGAGAGAGAAAGAGCGAGAGCGAGAGAAAGAGCGAGAGCGAGAGAAAGAGCGAGAGCGAGAGAAAGAGCGAGAGCGAGAGAAAGAGCGAGAGCGAGAGAAAGAGCGAGAGAGCGAGAGAAAGAGCGAGAGAGAGAGAGAAAGAGCGAGAGAGAGAGAAAGAGCGAGAGAGAGAGAGAAAGAGCGAGAGAGAGAGAGAAAGAGCGAGAGAGAGAGAGAAAGAGCGAGAGAGAGAAAGAGCGAGAGAGAGAAAGAGCAAGAGAGAGAAAGAGCAAGAGAGAGAAAGAGCAAGAGAGAGAAAGAGCAAGAGAGAGAAAGAGCAAGAGAGAGAAAGAGCAAGAGAGAGAAAGAGCAAGAGAGAGAAAGAGCAAGAGAGAGAAAGAGCAAGAGAGAGAAAGAGCAAGAGAGAGAAAGAGCAAGAGAGAGAAAGAGCGAGAAAGAGCGAGAGAGAGAGAGAAAGAGCGAGAAAGAGCGAGAGAGAAAGAGCGAGAGAGAGAAAGAGCGAGAGAGAAAGAGCGAGAGAGAGAAAGAGCGAGAGAGAAAGAGCGAGAGAGAGAAAGAGCGAGAGAGAAAGAGCGAGAGAGAGAGAGAAAGAGCGAGAGCGAAAGAGCGAGAGAGAGAGAGAGAGCGAGAGAGAGAAAGAGCGAGAGAGAGAGAAAGAGCGAGAGAGAGAGAAAGAGCGAGAGAGAGAGAAAGAGCGAGAGAGAGAGAAAGAGCGAGAGAGAGAGAAAGAGCGAGAGAGAGAAAGAGCGAGAGCGAGAAAGAGCGAGAGCGAGAAAGAGCGAGAGAGAGAAAGAGCGAGAGAGAGAAAGAGCGAGAGAGAGAAAGAGCGAGAGAGAGAAAGAGCGAGAAAGAGCGAGAGCGAGAAAGAGCGAGAGAGAGAGAGAAAGAGCGAGAGAGAGAGAGAAAGAGCGAGAGAGAGAGAGAGAGAAAGAGCGAGAGAGAGAGAGAGAGAAAGAGCGAGAGAGAGAGAGAAAGAGCGAGAGAGAGAGAGAAAGAGCGAGAGAGAGAGAGAAAGAGCGAGAGAGAGAGAGAAAGAGCGAGAGAGAGAGAGAAAGAGCGAGAGAGAGAGAGAGAGAGAAAGAGCGAGAGAGAGAGAAAGAGCGAGAGAGAGAGAAAGAGCGAGAGAGAGAGCGAGAGAGAGAGAGAAAAGAGAGAGAACGAGCGAGCGCGAGAGAGAGAGAGCGAGCGAGCGCGAGAGAGAGAGAGCGAGCGAGCGAGAGAGAGAGCAAGCGAGCGAGAGAGAGCGAGCGCGAGAGAGAGAGCGAGCGCGAGAGAGAGAGAGAGCGCGAGCGAGCGAGAAAGATAGAGATGTAGCAGAAGACTGGCGAAAATCCTAAGTCACCTAAAAAAGAAATCAAGAGCACCCACATTAAAGTCATGTAACAAACAATCCTCATGAGAAGGATTAGGACAAGTGAAGGAACAAAACATTCATGAGTAAAATTCCTATCCTAAACAACTGTAGGAAGGCAACCCAACTTAGTACGAAGAACCGCCTTATCAGCATGAGAAATAAAAGGAGAATCATACTGCAAAGCCGAGAGCTCCGAAACTCTGAGCAGAAGAAATAGCAAAAGGAAACAAAAGATAATGCAGAAATATGACCCTTCAGGGTACTGACTGACAAACCCTTCTCCAAACCTTCTTGGAGAAAGGACAATCCTAGGAATCCTGACCCTACTCAAATCGTAGCCTCTGCTATATCTTATGGTAAATCTTTATAGTAACATGCTTGCGAGCCTGAATCATGGTCTAAATGACCGACTCAGAAAAACCACGGTTAGACAGAACTAGACTACCAATCTTCAAGCGGAAAGCTTCAGAGAAACGAAAGCTGGAGGAAAGAATGGACCACGAATTAGGTCCTTCCTCAGAAACAACCATAAGGGTGGAAGAGATACATCCCCTGTTAGGCTTGTCTACCAGATCCTGACACACTATGCAGGAACTTGTAAAAAAAAAAAAAAAAAAATCACGATGCTCACTCCTGTTTAATACGAGCAATGACTCTAAGAAGAAGAGCAAGCTGGAGAAACAGGGATGTCAGACAAATGCCAAAGAACCGCCAGGGATTCAAACAGAGCAGCCTGCTGAACTCTTGACCTTTAACCCTTTGAGTGCTAAGCACTTTCCCACCTGGGTGCTAAGGTTTTCTTAAAGTGTTTTTTATTCAATATTTTTAAAAATATATATTTTTTTTTATTTCAGATCCAAGACTTACACCGTTGGAAAGGTTAGGCGATTATCTTTCCAACAATGGGTGTTGGGGGTCTGTAGCTGCTTAGATGCCCGAGATACAGGCTTCTAAGCAGCATGCCCCGTGCTCCTATATTTAACATTGTTAATGTTAAATAAAGTTGCACGGTGACGTCATCACGTTTATTGCACGTGACGTCACCACGCAAAACGGAAGCCCCGGCGATGCCTTTCATTATGCAGCACCAATCGCCGGGGTAGGAGCGGGTGGGAGCCCCCAGATCTCCCTCAAGTTGGGAGAGTGCTAGTGACGGCTCTGAGCCGTCATTAGCACCAGAGTGGGAAGTTTGGCGTACTGCCATTCCAACTCCAGCACACTCCCCATTTGAGGGTTAACCTTAAGAAACCTCCGGGAAAAGCGTCCACTTCCCGGAAAGAAAACCAGACTCCTCAAGAAGTTAAACATAAAAGTGCATTAGAAAGAAAAAACATAATTTATGTAAGAACTTACCTGATAAATTCATTTCTTTCATATTAGCAAGAGTCCATGAGCTAGTGACGTATGGGATATACATTCCTACCAGGAGGGGCACATTTTCCCAAACCTCAAAATGCCTACAAATACACCCCTCACCACACCCACAAATCAGTTTAACGAATAGCAATGAAGTGGGGTGATAAGAAAAAAGTGCGAAAGCATATAAAATAAGGAATTGGAATAATTGTGCTTTATACAAAAAAAATCATAACCACCACAAAAAAGGGCGGGCCTCATGGACTCTTGCTAATATGAAAGAAATGAATTTATCAGGTAAGTTCTTACATAAAATTATGTTTTCTTTCATGTAATTAGCAAGAGTCCATGAACTAGTGACGTATGGGATAATGACTACCCAAGATGTGGATCTTTCCACGCAAGAGTCACTAGAGAGGGAGGGATAAAATAAAGACAGCCAATTCCTGCTGAAAATAATCCACACCCAAAATAAAGTTTAATGAAAAACAGAAACAGAAGATTCAAACTGAAACCGCTGCCTGAAGTACTTTTCTACCAAAAACTGCTTCAGAAGAAGAAAATACATCAAAATGGTAGAATTTAGTAAAAGTATGCAAAGAGGACCAAGTTGCTGCTTTGCAAATCTGATCAACCGAAGCTTCATTCCTAAACGCCCAGGAAGTAGAAACTGACCTAGTAGAATGAGCTGTAATTCTTTGAGGCAGAGTTTTACCCGACTCGACATAGGCATGATGAATTAAAGATTTCAACCAAGATGCCAAAGAAATGGCAGAAGCTTTCTGGCCTTTTCTAGAACCGGAAAAGATAACAAATAGACTAGAAGTCTTTCGGAAAGCCTTAGTAGCTTCAACATAATATTTCAAAGCTCTAACAACATCCAAAGAATGCAACGATTTCTCCTTAGAATTCTTAGGATTAGGACATAATGAGGGAACCACAATTTCTCTACTAATGTTGTTGGAATTCACAACCTTAGGTAAAAATTCAAAAGAAGTTCGCAACACCGCCTTATCCTGATGAAAAATCAGAAAAGGAGACTCACAAGAAAGAGCAGATAATTCAGAGACTCTTCTGGCAGAAGAGATGGCCAAAAGAAACAAAACTTTCCAAGAAAGTAATTTAATGTCCAATGAATGCATGGGTTCAAAAGGAGGAGCTTGAAGAGCCCCCAGAACCAAATTCAAACTCCAAGGAGGAGAAATTGACTTAATGACAGGTTTTATACGAACCAAAGCTTGTACAAAACAATGAATATCAGGAAGATTAGCAATCTTTCTGTGAAAAAGAACAGAAAGAGCAGAGATTTGTCCTTTCAAAGAACTTGCGGATAAACCTTTATCTAAACCATCCTGAAGAAACTGTAAAATTCTCGGAATTCTAAGAGAATGCCAAGAAAAATGATGAGAAAGACACCAAGAAATATAAGTCTTCCAGACTCTATAATATATCTCTCTAGATACAGATTTACGAGCCTGTAACATAGTATTAATCACAGAGTCAGAGAAACCTCTTTGACCAAGAATCAAGCGTTCAATCTCCATACCTTTAAATTTAAGGATTTGAGATCCTGATGGAAAAAAGGACCTTGCGACAGAAGGTCTGGTCTTAGCGGAAGAGTCCACGGATGGCAAGAGGCCATCCGGACAAGATCCGCATACCAAAACCTGTGAGGCCATGCCGGAGCTACCAGCAGAACAAACTAGCATTCCTTCAGAATCTTGGAGATTACTCTTGGAAGAAGAACTAGAGGCGGAAAGATATAGGCAGGATGATACTTCCAAGGAAGTGATAATGCATCCACTGCTTCCGCCTGAGGATCCCGGGATCTGGACAGATACCTGGGAAGTTTCTTGTTTAGATGAGACGCCATCAGATCTATTTCTGGAAGCTCCCACATTTGAACAATCTGAAGAAATACCTCTGGGTGAAGAGACCATTCGCCTGGATGCAACGTTTGGCGACTGAGATAATCCGCTTCCCAATTGTCTATACCTGGGATATGAACCGCAGAGATTAGACAGGAGCTGGATTCCGCCCAAACCAGAATTCGAGATACTTCTTTCATAGCCAGAGGACTGTGAGTCCCTCCTTGATGATTGATGTATGCCACAGTTGTGACATTGTCTGTCTGAAAACAAATGAACGATTCTCTCTTCAGAAGAGGCCAAGACTGAAGAGCTCTGAAAATTGCACGGAGTTCCAAAATAAATCTCATCTCCTGAGATTCCCAAACTCCTTGTGCCGTCAGAGATCCCCACACAGCTCCCCAACCTGTAAGACTTGCATCTGTTGAAATTACAGTCCAGGTCGGAAGAACAAAAGAAGCCCCCTGAATTAAACGATGGCGATCTGTCCACCACGTTAGAGAATGTCGTACAATCGGTTTTAAAGATATTAATTGAGATATCTTTGTGTAATCCCTGCACCATTGATTCAGCATACAGAGCTGAAGAGGTCGCATGTGAAAACGAGCAAAGGGGATCGCGTCCGATGCAGCAGTCATAAGACCTAGAATTTCCATGCATAAGGCTACCGAAGGGAATGATTGTGACTGAAGGTTTCGACAAGCTGAAATCAATTTTAGACGTCTCTTGTCTGTCAAAGACAGAGTCATGGACACTGAATCTATCTGGAAACCCAGAAAGGTTACCCTTGTCTGAGGAATCAATTAACTTTTTAGTGAATTGATCCTCCAACCATGATCTTGAAGAAACAACACAAGTCGATTCGTATGAGTTTCTGCTAAATGTAAAGACTGAGCAAGTACCAAGATATCGTCCAAATAAGGAAATACCACAATACCCTGTTCTCTGATTACAGACAGAAGGGCACCGAGAACCTTTGTAAAAATTCTTGGAGCTGTAGCTAGGCCAAACGGCAGAGCCACAAACTGGTAATGCTTGTCCAGAAAAGAGAATCTCAGGAACTGATAATGATCTGGATGAATCGGAATATGCAGATATGCATCCTGTAAATCTATTGTGGACATATAATGCCCTTGCTGAACAAAAGGCAAGATAGTCCTTACAGTTACCATTTTGAACGTTGGTATCCTTACATAACGATTCAATATTTTTAGATCCAGAACTGGTCTGAAGGAATTCTCCTTCTTTGGTACAATGAAGAGATTTGAATAAAACCCCAGCCTCTGTTCCAGAACTGGAACTGGCATAATTACTCCAGCCAACTAGATCTGAAACACATTTCAGAAATGCTTGAGCTTTCACTGGATTTACTGGGACACGGGAAAGAAAAAATCTCTTTGCAGGAGGTCTTATCTTGAAACCAATTCTGTACCCTTCTGAAACAATGTTCTGAATCCAAAGATTGTGAACAGAATTGATCCAAATTTCTTTGAAAAAACGTAACCTGCCCCCTACCAGCTGAGCTGGAATGAGGGCCGCACCTTCATGTGGACTTAGAAGCTGGATTTGCTTTTCTAGAAGGCTTGGATTTATTCCAGACTGGAGATGGTTTCCAAACTGAAACTGCTCCTGAGGATGAAGGATCAGGTTTTTGTTCTTTGTTGAAACGAAAGGAACGAAAACGATTATTAGCCCTGTTTTTACCCTTAGATTTTTTATCCTGTGGTAAAAAAGTTCCTTTCCCAACAGTAACAGTTGAGATAATAGAATCCAACTGAGAACCAAATAATTTGTTACCCTGGAAAGAAATGGAAAGTAGAGTCGATTTAGAAGACATATCAGCATTCCAAGTTTTAAGCCATAAAGCTCTTCTAGCTAAAATAGCTAGAGACATAAACCTGACATCAACTCTGATAATATCAAAAATGGCATCACAGATAAAATTATTAGCATGTTGAAGAAGAATAATAATATTATGAGAATCATGATCTGTTACTTGTTGCGCTAAAGTTTCCAACCAAAAAGTTGAAGCTGCAGCAACATCAGCCAATGATATAGCAGGTCTAAGAAGATTACCTGAACACAGATAAGCTTTTCTTAGAAAGGATTCAATTTTCCTATCTAAAGGATCCTTAAACGAAGTACCATCTGACGTAGGAATAGTAGTACGTTTAGCAAGGGTAGAAATAGCCCCATCAACTTTAGGGATTTTGTCCCAAAATTCTAATCTGTCAGACGGCACAGGATATAATTGCTTAAAACGTTTAGAAGGAGTAAATGAATTACGCAAATTATTCCATTCTCTGGAAATTACTTCAGAAATAGCACCAGGACCAGGAAAAACTTCTGGAATAACCACAGGAGATTTAAAGACCTTATCTAAACGTTTAGATTTAGTATCAAGAGGACCAGAATCCTCAATTTCTAAAGCAATTAGTACTTCTTTAAGTAAAGATGAATACATTCCATTTTAAATAAATATGAAGATTTATCAGCATCAACCTCTGAGACAGAATCCTCTGAACCAGAAGAGTCATTAGAATCAGAATGATGATGTTCATTTAAAAATTCATCTGTATAAAGAGAAGTTTTAAAAGATGTTTTATGTTTACTAGAAGGAGGAATAACAGACATAGCCTTCTTGATGGATTCAGAAATCTCTTATGTTATCAGGAACATTCTGAACATTAGATGTTGATGTTACTGCAACAGGTAATGGTACATTACTAAAGGAAATATTATCTGCATTAACAAGTTTGTCATGACAATTAATACAAACAACAGCTGGAGGAACAGCTACCAAAAGTTTACAGCAGATACACTTAGCTTTGGTAGTTCCAGCACCAGACAGCAATTTTCCTGAAGTATCTTCTGACTCAGATGCAACGTGAGACATCTTGCAATATGTAAGAGAAAAAACAACATATAAAGCAAAATTGATCAAATTCCTTAAATGACAGTTTCAGGAATGGGAAAAAATGCCAAGGAACAAGCTTCTAGCAACCAGAAGCAAAGAAAAATGAGACTTAAATAATGTGGAGACAAAAGCGACGCCCATATTTTTTTAGCGCCAAATAAGACGCCCACATTATTTGGTGCCTAAATGCTTTTGGCGCCAAAAATGACGCCACGTCCGGAACGCCGACATTTTTGGCGCAAAAGAACGTCAAAAATGACGCAACTTCCGGCGACACGTATGACGCCGGAAACAGAAAAGATTTTTTGCGCCAAAAAAGTCCGCGCCAAGAATGACGCAATAAAATGAAGCATTTTCAGCCCCCGCGAGCCTAACAGCCCACAGGGAAAAAAAGTCAAATTTTTAAAATAATTGATTCAAGTGCATTATCCCAAATATGAAACTGACTGTCTGAAAATAAGGAATGTTGAACATCCTGAGTCAAGGCAAATAAATGTTTGAATACATATATTTAGAACTTTATTAAAAAAGTGCCCAACCATAGCTTAGAGTGTCACAGAAAATAAGACTTACTTACCCCAGGACACTCATCTACATGTTTGTAGAAAGCCAAACCAGTACTGAAACGAAAATCAGCAGAGGAAATGGTATATATATATATATATATATATATATATATATATATAAGAGTATATCGTCGATCTGAAAAGGGAGGTAAGAGATGAATCTCTTCGACCGATAACAGAGAACCTATGAAATAGACCCCGTAGAAGGAGATCATTGAATTCAAACAGGCAATACTCTCCTCACATCCCTCTGACATTCACTGCACGCTGAGAGGAAAACCGGGCTCCAACCTGCTGCGGAGCGCATATCAACGTAGAATCTAGCACAAACTTACTTCACCACCTCCATAGGAGGCAAAGTTTGTAAAACTGATTTGTGGGTGTGGTGAGGGGTGTATTTGTAGGCATTTTGAGGTTTGGGAAACTTTGCCCCTCCTGGTAGGAATGTATATCCCATACGTCACTAGCTCATGGACTCTTGCTAATTACATGAAAGAAATGATTTCCTCATACAGCGTCTCTGAAAACCGTGATACTATCGCTCATGAAGAGAGGATACACTGTCCACTATATCTCCCTGTGAGGCACTACAGAGGGGAAAAGACGAATGGCGCCAATATATTCTCAGCTGCGTAACTATCTGCCGTTTCATGCAGAGAAAAGTTACATACTGAGTAAAGATCTCTAAATATCCAAATAAGCAGTATAAAAGAGCATTGGCTGACTGTCATGGCGACAAAGGCTCTAGCAGGAGAAGAATGTATAAATCAACCCCACAATACGAGTATAGCATAATATACTGTACCATGGTCACATACTCCATATCCTCAAATAACAGCATAAAGGATAAAAGAGCATCGGCTGCCTGTCATGCCGACAAAAGCTCTAGGAGGAAGGGGGGGGGGGGGGGAAATGTATAAATCAACGGAGTGAAAAGTGTAATGGAGTTAACTGTATATACTCCATATAGATATCCCCACTAATAAAAAGACAAACTCTAATGGGGGAACCGGACACTGTTAAGGAGATGCCGAATATATCCATGTTGCTCTTAAATCACCGATTTTCCCAGGCGGATATAACTAATTTTCCAGACCCATATTATAGGGCAATGGAAGGTGAAAGCTGGTCACCGTTAACCGTCCACCCTGTCCCTGATGACAGTAACAACTTCTCTGCAAAGGGAAGGGAATATAAGAAATATAAAAGGACTTACCCTCCAGGGTCTTCTGCTGTAGGGCAGAGACAGCAACTCCAGGTGTAGTCAGCTTCATCAGCTCACCGACAGGGTCATGGGTAGAAAAGAAAGAAAAGAGTAACCAACTCTGGCTTTTTACAAAGGGGTAGCAAAGTGTTAAAAGGCGGTGAGGAAGTCTTTGCTTTACTTTCAACTGCTAAAAGCCACCACTACTCTTACTCAAGAGATTGACGTGGACACATCTAGACTCCAATCCTTGCTCGCAGGGAAAAGTACCCATAAAAGGATTAATTTCTTTAGACACCAACTTTGCACAACCTCCATTGACAGAGGCAAATAGAATGACTGGGGGTTATGGGTAAGGGAAGTTACACTTGACAGCTTTGCTGGGGTGCTCTTTGCCTCCTCCTGCTGGACAGGAGTTGAATATCCCACTAGTAATTAGAATGACGTTTTTTTAGAAAAAACAAAATTTATGCTTACCTGAGAAATTTTTCTCTCTTGTGGTGTATCCAGTCCACGGGTTCATCCATTACTTGTGGGATATTCTCCTTCCCAACAGGAAGCTGCAAGAGGACACCCACAGCAGAGCTGTCTATATAGCTCCTCCCCTAACTGCCACCTCCCAGTCATTCGACCGAAAACAAGCAAGAGAAAGGAGAAACTATAGGGTGCAGTGGTAACTGTAGTTTAAAAATAAAAAACACCTGCCTTAAAGTGACAGGGCGGGCCGTGGACTGGATACACCACAAGAGAAACAAAATTTATGCTTACCTGATAAATTTATTTCTCTTCTGGTGTATCCAGTCCACGGATTCATCCATTACTTGTGGGATAATCTCCTTCCCAACAGGAAGCTGCAAGAGGATCAACCACAGCAGAGCTGTCTATATAGCTCCTCCCCTAACTGCCATCTCCCAGTCATTCGACCGAAGACAAGCAAGAGAAAGGATAAACTATAGGGTGCAGTGGTGTCTGTAGTTTAAAAATTAAAAAACACCTGCCTTAAAATGACAGGGGGGGCCGTGGACTGGATACACCACAAGAGAAATAAATTTATCAGGTAAGCATAAATTTTGTTTTCTCTTGTAAAGGTGTATCCAGTCCACGGATCATCCATTACTTGTGGGATACCAATACTAAAGCTATAGGACACGGATGAAGGGAGGGACAAGGCAGGCGCTTAAACGGAAGGCACCACTGCCTGTAAGACCTTTCTCCCAAAAAACATAATTTATGCTTACCTGATAAATTTATTTATCTTGTAGTGTATCCAGTCCACGGATCATCCATTACTTATGGGATATTCTCCTTCCCAACAGGAAGTTGCAAGAGGATCACCCACAGCAGAGCTGCTATATAGCTCCTCCCCTCACAAGACGAGAAAGGAGAAACCATAGGGTGCAGTGGTGACTGTAGTTTAATTAAAATTTAGACCTGCCTTAAAAGGACAGGGCGGGCCGTGGACTGGATACACTACAAGAGAAATAAATTTATCAGGTAAGCATAAATTATGTTTTCTCTTGTAAGGTGTATCCAGTCCACAGATCATCCATTACTTGTGGAATACCAATACCAAAGCTAAAGTACACGGATGATGGGAGGGACAAGGCAGGATTTAAACGGAAGGAACCACTGCCTGAAGAACCTTTCTCCCAAAAACAGCCTCAGAAGAAGCAAAAGTATCAAATTTGTAAAATTTTGAAAAGGTGTGAAGCGAAGACCAAGTCGCAGCCTTGCAAATCTGTTCAACAGAGGCCTCATTTTTAAAGGCCCAGGTGGAAGCCACAGCTCTAGTAGAATGAGCTGTAATCCTTTCAGGGGGCTGCTGTCCAGCAGTCTCATAGGCTAAGCGAATTATGCTCCGAAGCCAAAAGGAAAGAGGTTGCCGGAGTTTTTTGACCTCTCCTCTGTCCAGAATAAACGACAAACAGGGAAGATGTTTGGCGAAAATCTTTAGTAGCTTGTAAGTAAAACTTCAAGGCACGGACTACGTCCAGATTATGTAAGAGACGTTCCTTCTTTGAAGAAGGATTAGGACACAATGATGGAACAACAATCTCTTGATTGATATTCTTGTTAGAAACCACCTTAGGTAAAAACCCAGGTTTGGTACGCAGAACTACCTTATCTGCATGAAAAATCAGATAAGGAGAATCACATTGTAAGGCAGATAGCTCAGAGACTCTTCGAGCCGAGGAAATAGCCATCAAAAACAGAACTTTCCAAGATAAAAGTTTAATATCAATGGAATGAAGGGGTTTAAACGGAACTCCTTGAAGAACTTTAAGCTCCACGGGGGAGCAACAGTTTTAAACACAGGCTTAATTCTAACCAAAGCCTGACAAAATGCCTGGACGTCTGGAACCTCTGCCAGACGCTTATGCAAAAGAATAGACAGAGCAGAAATCTGTCCCTTTAAGGAACTATCTGATAATCCTTTGTCCAAACCCTCTTGAAGAAAGGACAATATCCTAGGAATCCTAACCTTACTCCATGAGTAATTCTTGAATTCACACCAATAAAGATATTTACGCCATATCATATGGTAGATTTTCCTGGTGACAGGCTTTCATGCCTGTATTAAGGTATCAATGACTGACTGAGAAGCCACGCCTTGATAGGATCAAGCGTTCAATCTCCATGCAGTCAGTCTCAGAGAAATTAGATTTGGATGATTGAAAGGACCTTGTATTAGAGTCCATGGTGGAAAGGATGACATGTCCACTAGGTCTGCATACCAGGTCCTGCGTGGCCACGCAGGCGCTATCAGAATCACCGATGCTCTCTCCTGCTTGATTTTGGCAATCAGACGAAGGAGCAGAGGAAACGGTGGAAACACATAAGCCAGGTTGAAGAACCAAGGAGCTGCTAGAGCATCTATCAGCGTCGCTACCGGGTCCCTGGACCTGGATCCGTAACAAGGAAGCTTGGCGTTCTGGCGAGACGCCATGAGATCCAGTTCTGGTTTGCCCCAACGATGGATCAGTTGAGCAAACACCTCCGGATGGAGTTCCCACTCCCCCGGATGAAAAGTCTGACGACTTAGAAAATCCGCCTCCCAGTTCTCTATGCCTAGGATGTGGATTGCTGACAGGTGGCAAGAGTGAGACTCTGCCCAGCGAATTATCTTTGAGACTTCTAACATCGCAAGGGAACTCCTGGTTCCCCCTTGATGGTTGATGTAAGCCACAGTCGTGATGCTGTCCGACTGAAATCTGATGAACCTCAGGGTTGCTAACTGAGGCCAAGCTAGAAGAGCATTGAATATTGCTTTTAACTCCAGAATATTTATTGGGAGGAGCTTCTCCTCCTGAGTCCACGATCCCTGAGCCTTCAGGGAGTTCCAGACTCCGTCCCAACCTAGAAGGCTGGCATCTGTTACAATCGTCCAATCTGGCCTGCGAAAGGTCATACCCTTGGACAGATAGACCCGAGATAGCCACCAGAGAAGAGAATCTCTGGTCTCTTAATCCAGATTTAGTAGAGGGGACAAATCTGAGTAATCCCCATTCCACTGACTTAGCATGCATAATTGCAGCGGTCTGAGATGCAGGCGCGCAAATGGCACTATGTCCATTGCCGCTACCATTAAGCCGATTACTTCCATGCACTGAGCCACTGACGGACGTGGAATGGAATGAAGGACACGGCAAGCATTTAGAAGTTTTGATAACCTGGACTCAGTCAGGTAAATTTTCATCTCTACAGAATCTATAAGAGTCCCTAGGAAGGTGACTCTTGTGAGTGGGGATAGAGAACTCTTTTCCACGTTCACTTTCCACCCATGCAACCTCAGAAATTCCAGAACTATCTCTGTATGAGACTTGGGAATTTGAAAGCTTGACGCCTGTATCAGGATGTCGTCTAGATACGAAGCCACCGCTATGCCTCGCGATCTTAGAACCGCCAGAAGTGAGCCCAGAACCTTTGTAAAGATTCTCGGGGCTGTAGCCAACCCGAAGGGAAGAGCTACAAATTGGTAATGCCTGTCTAGAAAGGCAAACCTTAGGAACCGATGATGATCAATGTGAATCGGTATGTGAAGGTAGGCATCCTTTAAGTCCACTGTGGTCATGTACTGACCCTTGTGGATCATGGGTAGGATGGTCCGAATAGTTTCCATTTTGAATGATGGAACTGAGGAATTTGTTTAAGATCTTTAGATCCAAGATTGGTCTGAAGGTTCCCTCTTTCTTGGGAACCACAAACAGATTTGAATAAAACCCCTGTCCCTGTTCCGTCCGCGGAACTGGATGGATCACTCCCATTACTAGGAGGTCTTGCACACAGCTTAGGAATGCCTCTTTCTTTATCTGGTTTGCTGATAACCTTGAAAGATGAAATCTCCCTTGTGGAGGAGAAGCTTTGAAGTCCAGAAGATATCCCTGAGATATGATCTCCAACGCCCAGGGATCCTGAACATCTCTTGCCCACGCCTGGGCGAAGAGAGAAAGTCTGCCCCCCACTAGATCCGTTTCCGGATAGGGGACCGTTCCTTCATGCTGTCTTGGGGGCAGCAGCAGGTTTTCTGGCCTGCTTGCCCTTGTTCCAGGACTGGTTAGGTTTCCAGGCCTGTCTGGAATGAGCAACAGTTCCCTCTTGTTTTGAAGCGGAGGAAGTTGATGCTGCTCCTGCCTTGAAATTTCGAAAGGCACGAAAATTAGACTGTTTGGCCTTTGATTTGGCCCTGTCCTGAGGAAGGGTATGACCCTTGCCTCCAGTAATGTCAGCAATAATTTCCTTCAAGCCAGGCCCGAATAAGGTCTGCCCCTTGAAAGGAATGTTGAGTAATTTAGACTTTGAAGTCACGTCAGCTGACCAGGATTTAAGCCATAGCGCCCTACGCGCCTGGATGGCCAATCCGGAATTCTTAGCCGTTAGTTTAGTCAAATGAACAATGGCATCAGAAACAAATGAGTTAGCTAGCTTAAGCGTTCTAAGCTTGTCAATAATATCCTCCAATGGAGCTGTATGGATGGCCTCTTCCAGGGCCTCAAACCAGAATGCCGCCGCAGCAGTGAAAGGCGCAATGCATGCAAGGGGCTGCAAAATAAAACCTTGTTGAATAAACATTTTCTTAAGATAACCCTCTAATTTTTCATCCATTGGATCTGAAAAAGCACAACTGTCCTCAACCGGGATAGTTGTACGCTTTGCTAAAGTAGAAACTGCTCCCTCCACCTTAGGGACCGTCTGCCATAAGTCCCGTGTAGTGGCGTCTATTGGAAACATTTTTCTAAATATAGGAGGTGGGGAAAAGGGCACACCAGGTCTATCCCACTCCTTGGTAATAATTTCTGTAAGCCTTTTAGGTATAGGAAAAACATCAGTACACACCGGCACCGCATAGTATCTATCCAGCCTACACAATTTCTCTGGAATTGCAACTGTGTTACAGTCATTCAGAGCAGCTAATACCTCCCCAAGCAATACACGGAGGTTCTCAAGCTTAAATTTAAAATTAGAAATCTCTGAATCAGGTTTCCCCGAGTCAGAGATGTCACCCACAGACTGAAGCTCACCGTCCTCATGTTCTGCATACTGTGACGCAGTATCAGACATGGCTCTAAAAGCATTTGCGCGCTCTGTATCTCTCCTAACCCCAAAGCTATCGCGCTTGCCTCTTAATTCAGGCAATCTAGATAATACCTCTGACAGGGTATTATTCATGATTGCAGCCATGTCCTGCAAGGTAATCGCTATGGGCGTCCCTGATGCAATTGGCGCCATATTAGCGTGCGTCCCCTGAGCGGTAGGCGAAGGGTCTGACACGTGGGGAGAGTTAGTCGGCATAACTTCCCCCTCGACAGAACCCTCTGGTGATAATTCTTTTATAGATAAAGACTGATCTTTACTGTTTAAGGTAAAATCAATACATTTAGTACACATTCTCCTATGGGGCTCCACCATGGCTTTCAAACATAATGAACAAGTAGGTTCCTCTGTATCAGACATGTTTAAACAGACTAGCAATGAGACTAGCAAGCTTGGAAAACACTTAAAACAAGTTTACAAGCAATATAAAAAACGTTACTGCACCTTTAAGAAACACAAATTTTGTCCAAATTTGAAATAACAGTGAAAAAAGGCAGTTACACTAACGAAATTTTTACAGTGTATGTAACAAGTTAGCAGAGCATTGCACCCACTTGCAAATGGATGATTAACCCCTTAATACCAAAAACGGAATAACAAATGACAAAAACGTTTTTTTAAACAGTCACAACAACTGCCACAGCTCTACTATGGCTTTTTACCTCCCTCAATACGACTTTTGAAGCTTTTTGAGCCCTTCAGAGAAGTCCTGGAACATGCAGGAAGAAGCTGGATGTCTGTGTCTGTAATTTTTGCTGCGCAAAAAAAGCGCTAAAATAGGCCCCTCCCACTCATATTACAACAGTGGAAAGCCTCCAGGAACTGTTTCTAGGCAAAATTCAAGCCAGCCATGTGGAAAAAAACTAGGCCCCAATAAGTTTTATCACCAAACATATATAAAAAACGATTAAACATGCCAGCAAACGTTTTAAAATACACTTTTATAAGAGTATGTATCTCTATTAATAAGCCTGATACCAGTCGCTATCACTGCATGTAAGGCTTTACTTACATTACTTCGGTATCAGCAGCATTTTCTAGCAAATTCCATCCCTAGAAAAATATTTTAACTGCACATACATTATTACAGGAAAACCTGCACGCTATTCCCCCTCTGAAGTTACCTCACTCCTCAGAATATGTGAGAACAGCCAAGGATCTTAGTTACTTCTGCTAAGATCATAGAAAACGCAGGCAGATTCTTCTTCCAAATACTGCCTGAGATAAACAGTACACTCCGGTACCATTTAAAAATAACAAACTTTTGATTGAAGAAATAAACTAAGTATAAAACACCACAGTCCTCTTACGACCTCCATCTTAGTTGAGAGTTGCAAGAGAATGACTGGATATGGCAGTGAGGGGAGGAGCTATATAGCAGCTCTGCTGTGGGTGATCCTCTTGCAACTTCCTGTTGGGAAGGAGAATATCCCATAAGTAATGGATGATCCGTAGATTGGATACACTTAAGAGAAATAGCCTCCGAAGAAGCAAAAGTATCAAATTTGTAGAATTTAGAAAAAGTATGAAGCGAAGACCAAGTCACCGCCTTACAAATCTGTTCAACAGAAGCCTCATTTTTAAAAGCCCATGTGTAAGCCACCGCTCCTCTAGAGGAATGAGCTGTAATTCTTTAAGGAGGCTGCTGGCCAGCAGTCAAATAAGCTAAGCGGATTATGCTTCTCAGCCAAAAAGAAAGAAGTTGCCTTAGCCTTTTGGCCTCTCCTCTGTCCAGAGAAGACAACAAACAAAGCAGATGTTTGACGAAAATCCTTTGTAGCTTGTAAATAAAACTTTAAAGCACGAACCACATCAAGATTGTGTAAAAGACGTTCCTTCTTTGAGGAAGGATTAGGACATAATGAAGGAACAACAATCTCCTGATTGATATTCTTATTAGATACTACCTTAGGAAGAAACCCAGGTTTGGTACGCAAAACTACCTTATCTGCATGGAAAATCAGATAAGGGGAATCACACTGCAAGGCAGATAACTCTGAAACTCTCCGAGCCGAAGAGATAGCTACCAAGAACAGAACTTTCCAAGATAAAAGCTTGATATCTATGGAATGCAGAGGTTCAAACGGAACCCCTTGAAGAACTGTAAGAACTAAATTTAAACTCCATGGCGGAGCAACAGGTTTAAACACAGGCTTGATTCTAACTAAAGCCTGACAAAACGCCTGAAACATCCGCCAGACGCTTGTGCAAAAGAATAGACAGAGCAGAAATCTGTCCCTTTAAGGAACTAGCTGACAATCCCTTCTCCAATCCTTCTTGGAGAAAAGACAATATCCTGGGAATCCTGACTTTACTCCATGAGTAACCCTTGGATTCACACCAATGAAGATATTTACACCATATCTTATGATACATTTTCCTGTTGACAGGCTTTCGAGCCTGAATTAAGGTATCAATGACCGATTCGGAAAAACCACGTTTTGACAAAATCAAGCGTTCAATCTCCAAGCAGTAAGACGCAGAGAAATTAGATTTGGATGTTTGAAGGGACCTTGAAGTAGAAGGTCCTGCCTCAGCGGCAGAGTCCAAGGTGGAAAGGATGACATGTCCACCAGATCTGCGTACCAAGTCCTGCGTGGCCACGCAAGAGCTATCAAAATCACCGAAGCTCTCTCCTGCTTGATCTTGGCAATCAGACGAGGGAGCAGAGGAAACGGTGGAAACACATAAGCCAGGTTGAAAGACCAAGGCTCTGCTAGAGCATCTATCAGCGCTGCCTTGGGATCCCTGGACCTGAACCCGTAACAAGGAAGCTTGGCAGTCTGACGAGACGCCATGAGATCCAGTTCTGGTTTGCCCCAAAGTTGAATCAACTGTGCAAACACCTCCGGATGGAGCTCCCACTCCCCCGGATGAAAAAAGTCTGTCGACTGATAGATGGCAAGAGTGAACCTCTGACCATAGAATTATTTTTGAAACCTCCAACATTCCTAGGGAACTCCTTGTTCCCCCTTGATGGTTGATGTAAGCTACAGTCGTAATGTTGTCCGACTGAAATCTGATTAACCTGACCGCAGCTAGCTGAGGCCAAGCCTGAAGAGCATTGAATATCGCTTTTAGTTCCAGAATGTTTATCGGAAGGAGTGTCTCCTCCTGAGTCCACAAGCCCAGAGCCTTCAGGGAGTTCCAGACTGCACCCCAGCCCAGAAGCCTGGCATCTGTCGTTACTATTGTCCAATCTGGCCTGCGGAAGGTCATACCCTTGGACAGATGGACCCGAGATAACCACCAGAGAAGAGAATCCCTGGTCTCTTGATCCAGATTAGTAGAGGGGATGAATCTGTGTAATCCCCATTTTACTGACTGAGCATGCAGAGTTGCAGCGGTCTGAGATGTAGGCGGGCATACGGCACTATGTCCATTGCCGCTACCATTAAGCCGATTACGTCCATACACTGAGCCACTGAAGGGCGAGAAGTAGAATAAATAACACGGCAGGAATTTAGAAGTTTTGACAACCTGGCCTCTGTCAGGTAAATCTTCATTTCTACAGAATCTATCAGAGTTCCTAGGAAGGAAACTCTTGTGAGAGGGGATAGAGAACTCTTTTCTTCGTTCACTTTCCACCCATGAGACCTCAGGAATGCCAGAACAATGTCCGTGTGAGATCTGGCAACTTGAAAAGTCGACGCCTGTATCAGAATGTCGTCTGAGAAAGGGGCTACTGCTATAGCCCGCGGCCTTAGGATCGCTAGAAGGGATCCTAGAACCTTTGTAAAGATTCTTGGTGCCGTGGCCAACCCGAAGGGAAGAGCCACAAACTGGTAGTGCCTGTATTGACACTCCTGGATCATAGGAAGGATGGTTAGAACAGTCTCCATCTTGAAGGATGGGATTCTGAGAAATTTGTTTAAGAACTTGAGATCTAAGATTGGTCTGAATTTCCCTCTTTCTTGGGAACAACAAACAGATTTGAATAAAAGCCCTGTCCCTGTTCCTCCTGCGGAACTGGGTGGATCACTCCCATAACTAGGAGGTCTTGAATACAATGTAAGAATGCTTCTCTCTTTATCTGGATTGCAGATAAAAGTGAGAAATTAAATCTCCCTTTTGGGGGAGAGGTTTTGAATTATAGAAGATAACCCTTGGACACAATTTCCAATGCCCAGGGATCCTGGACATCTCTTGCCCAAGCCTGGGCGAAGAGAGAGAGTCTGCCCCCTACTAGATCCGTTTCCGGATCTTGGGCTGCTCCTTCATGCTGTTCTAGAGGCAGCAGCAGGCTTCTTGGCCTGTTTGCCATTGTTCCAAGCCTGGTTAGGTCTCCAGACCGGCTTAGACTGGGCAAAAGTTCAATCTTGTTTTGTGTTAGAGGAAGTTGAAGCTGCGCCACTCTTGAAGTTTCGAAAGGGCCGAAAACTAGACTGTTTGGTCCTTAATTTGTTGGACCTGTCCTGAGGAAGGGTGTGACCTTTTCCTCCAGTGATGTCAGAAATGATCTCCTTCAGTCCAGGCCTGAATAGGATCTGTCCTTTGAAGGGAATGTTGAGAAGTTTAGACTTTGAAGTCACGTCAGCTGACCAGGATTTAAGCCATAGTGCCCTACGCGCCTTAATAGCAAAACCTGAATTTTTAGCAGTTAGCTTGGTTAAATGAACAACGGCGTCAGAAACAAATGAATTGGCTAGCTTAAGTGCCGTAAGCTTGTCAATAATATCTTCCAACGGGGTTTCAACCTGTAGAGCCTCCTCTAGGGACTCAAACCAGAAAGCCGCGGCAGCAGCGACTGGGGCAATGCATGCAAGAGGCTGGAGAATAAAACCTTGTTGAATAAAAATTTTCTTAAGGTAACCCTCGTGCTTTTCTAGATCCAATGGATAAAAAATTAAACTGTCCTCGACAGGGATAGTGGTACACTTAGCTAGAGTAGAAACTGCTCCCTCCACCTTAGGGACCGTATGCCATAAGTCCCGTGTAGCGGCGTCTATAGGGAACATCTTTTTAAAAACAGGAGGGGGAGAGAATGGTACACCTGGTCTATCCCATTCCTTAGTAATAATTTCAGAAAACCTTTTAGGGATTGGAAAAACATCAGTGTAAGTAGGTACTGCATAGTATTTATCCAATCTACATAATTTCTCTGGGACTACAATAGTGTCACAGTCGTCCAGAGCTGCTAAAACCTCCCTGAGCAATATGCGGAGGTGTTCAAGCTTAAATTTAAATGTAGACATATCAGAATCAGATTGAAGTATCTTCCCTGAATCAGAAAAATCACCCACAGATTGAAGCTCCCCTGCTTCAGCTTCATTATATTGTGAGGGTGTATCAGAGATAGCTACTAAAGCGTCAGAGAGCTCTATTTATTCTAGTCCCAGAGCTGTCTCGCTTTCCTTGCAATCCTGGCAGTTTAGACAATACCTCTGTAAGGGTATGATCCATCACTGCCGCCATGTCTTGCAAGGTATACAAATGGGCGCGCTAGATGTACTTGGCGTCCCCTAGGCGGGATTTATAGGATCTGACACATGGGGAGAGTTAGACAGCATAACTTCCTCCTTGTCAATTTCTTCTGGTGGTAAATTTTTTAAAGCCAGAATATGGTCTTTGTAATCTATAGTAAAATCAGTGCATTTGGTACACATTCTAAGAGGGAGTTCCACAATGGCTTCTAAACATAATGAACAATGCGTTTCCTCTATGTCAGACATGTTTAAACAGACTAGTAATGAGACCAGCAAGCTTGGAAAACACTTTAATAACTGAACAAGCAAAATATAAAAACGGTACTGTGCCTTTAAGAGAAAAAAAATCACAGAAACTGCTAAAACAGTGAAAAAAGCAGTAAATCTTTCGAAATTTTTACAGTGTTTATAATAGGCTGAAAGAGCATTGCACCCACTTGCAAATGGATGATTAACCCCTTAGTTTCAAAACCGTTTTTAAACAGTCACAACAAACTGCCACAGCTCTACTGTGGCCCTACCTGCCCATACGACGACTTTGGAAGGCACAAAAACCCCATAGAGAGGTCCTATATGTTCAGGGGACTCCTTCAGGGAAGCTGGATGTCTCAAGCTGCAAAAACTAATGGAAAATAGGCTCCTCCCAACCTGTACTCACAGTGAGAGGGCCTTAAAAAACTATCCCTAGGCAAAATCTAGTCAGCCATGTGGAAAAACTGGGCCCCAGAATAAACTTTTATAACCAATATGAAATAAAAGTTTATACACCTCAAGCAAACGTTAAATCTATTCAGTAATGTGAGTAAATAATAAAAATATTACCCTTTACAGCAAGCATGATACCAGTCGTTATTAAATCACTGTAATCAGGCTTACCTTAAATAAATCCGTTATTGTCAGCATTTTCTAGCTTATCATTTCTCTAGAAAAATTCAAAACTGCACATAATTCAGAGCAGGAGACCCTGCACGCTATTCCCCCAGCTGAAGTTACCCATCTCTTCAGTTATGTGTGAGAACAGCAATGGATCTTAGTTACAACCTGCTAAGATCATCAAAGACCACAGGCAGACTCTTCTTCAACTTTCTGCCTGAGGCTAAAATAGTACAACTCCGGTACCATTTGAAAATAAACTTTTGATTGAATTTAAACTACATTAATGCACCACATCTCTCTAGCTGCTTCCCTTGTCGAGAGCTGCAAGAGAATGACTGGGAGGTGGCAGTTAGGGGAGGAGCTATATAGACAGCTCTGCTGTGGGTGATCCTCTTGCAGCTTCCTGTTGGGAAGGAGAATATCCCACAAGTAATGGATGAATCCGTGGACTGGATACACCTTACAAGAGAAAAGAAATCAGGTAAGCTTTAGGACACGGATGAAGGGAGGGACAAGGTAGGCACTTAAACGGAAGGCACCACTGCCTGTAAGACCTTTCTCCCAAAAATACCCTCAGAGGAAGCAAAAGTATCAAATTTGTAGAATTTAGAAAAAGTATGAAGCGAAGACCAAGTCGCCGCCTTACAAATCTGTTCAACAAAGGCCTCATGTTTAAAAGCCCATGTGGAAGCTACCGCTCTAGTAGAATGAGCTGTAATTCTTTCAGGAGGCTGCTGGCCAGCAGTCTCATAAGGTTAACAGATTATGCTTCTCAGCCAAAAAGAAAGAGAAGTTGCAGAAGCCTTTTGGCCTCTCCTCTTTCCAGAGTAGACGACAAACAATGCAGATGTTTGACGAAAATCCTTAGTAGCTTGCAAATAAAACTTTAAAGCACGAACCATGTCAAGATTGTGTAACAGACGTTCCATCTTTGAAGGATTAGGACACAGTGACGGAACAACAATTTCCTGATTGATATTCCTATTAGATACTACCTTAGGAAGAAACCCAGGTTTGGTATGCAAAACAACCTTATCTGCATGAAAGATCAGATAAGGGGAATCACACTGCAAGGCAGATAACTCTGAAACTCTTCGAGCCGAAGAGATAGCTACTAAAAACAGAACTTTCCAAGATAAAAGTTTGATATCTATGGAATGCAAGGGTTCAAACGGAACCCCTTGAAGAACTTTAAGAACTAAATTTAAACTCCATGGCGGAGCAACAGGTTTAAACACAGGCCTGATTCTAACCAAAGCCTGACAAAACGCCTGAACGTCTGGAACATCAGCCAGGCGCTTGTGCAAAAGAATAGACAGAGCAGAAATCTGTCCTTTAAGGAACTAGCCGATAATCCCTTTTCCAATCCTTCTTGGAGAAAAGATAGTATCCTAGGAATCCTGACCTTACTCCACGAGTAACCCTTGGATTCACACCAATGAAGATATTTACACCATATCTTATGATAGATTTTCCTGGTGAAAGGCTTTCGAGCCTGAATCAAGGTATCAATGGACCGACTCGGAGAAACCACGTTTTGATAAAATCAAGTGTTCAATCGCCAAGCAGTCAGACGCAGAGAAATTAGATTTGGATGTTTGAATGGACCTTTGAGTAGAAGGTCCTGCCTCAGCGGCAGAGTCCATGGTGGAGAGGATGACATGTCCACCAGATCCGCATACCAAGTCCTGCGTGGCCACGCAGGCGCTATCAAAATCACTGAAGCTCTCTCCTGCTTGATCTTGGCAATCAGACAATGGAGGAGAGGAAACTGTGGAAACACATAAGCCAGGTTGATGGACCAGGGCACTGCTAGAGCATCTATCAGCGCTGCCTGGGGATCCCTTGACCTGGACCCGTAACAAGGAAGCTTGGCGTTCTGACAAGACGCCATCAGATCCAGTTCTGGTTTGCCCCAAAGTTGAATCAGCTGGGCAAATTCCTCCGGATGGAGCTCCCACTCCCCCAGATGAGAAGTCTGCCGACTTAGAAAATCCGCCTCCCAGTTCTCTACTCCTGGGATATGGATAGCTGAGAGATGGCAAGAGTGAACCTCTGCCCATAGAATTATCTTGGAAACCTCCATCATTGCCAGGGGACTCCTTTTTCCCCCTGATGATTGAAATAGGCTTCAGTCGTGATATTGTCCGACTGAAATCTGATTAACTTGGCCGCAAGCTAGTTGAGGCCAAGCCTGAAAAGCATTGAATATCGCTCTTAGTTCCAGAATGTTTATCGGAAGGAGTGTCTCCTCCTGAGTCCACCAACCCTGAGCCTTCAGGGAGTTCTAGACTGCGCCCCAGACCAGAAGGCTGGCATATGTCGTCACTATAGTCCACTCTGGCCTGCGGAAACTCATTCCCCTGGACAGATGGACCCGAGATAACCACCAGAGAAGAGAATCTCTGGTCTCTTGATCCAGATTTAACGGAGGAGACAAATCTGTGTAGTCCCCATTCCACTGGTTGAGCATGCAAAGTTGCAGTGGTCTGAGATGTAGGCGGGCAAACGGAACTATGTCCATTGCCGCTACCATTAGGCCGATCATTTCCATACACTGAGCCACTGATGGCCGAGAAGTGGAATGAAGAGCACGGCAAGAAGTTAGAAATTTTGATATCCTGACTTCTGTCAGAAAAAAATTCATTTCTACTGAATCTATCAGAGTTCCTAGGAAGAAAACTCTTGTGAGAGGAGAGAGAGAACCCTTTTCGATGTTCACTTTCCACCCGTGAGACCTCAGAAAGGCCAGAACAATGGGACTTGGCGATTTGAAAAGTCGACGCCTGAAACAGAATGTCGTCTAGGTAAGGGGCTACCGCTATGCCCCACGGCCTTAGAGTCGCCAGAAGGGACCCTAGAACCTTCGTAAAGATTCTTGGTGCCGTGGCTAACCCGAAGGGAAGAGCCACAAACTGGTAATGCCTGTCTAGGAAGGCGAACCTGAGGAACTGATGATGATCTCTGTGAATCGGAATGTGGAGATAAGCATCCTTTAAGTCCACGGTAGTCATATATTGACCCTCCTGGATCATAGGGAGGATGGTTCGGATTGCCTCCATCTTGAAGGATGGGACCCTGAGAAATTTGTTTAGGATCTTGAGATCCAAGATAGGTCTGAAAGTTCCCTCTTTTTTGGGAACTATAAACAGGTTTGAATAAAAACCCAGCCCCTGTTCCTCTCTTGGAACTGGGTGGATCACTCCCATAACCAGTAGGTCTTGAACGCAACGTAAGAATGCCTCTCTCTTTATCTGGTTTACAGAGAGTTGTGAGAGATGAAATCTCCCCTTTGGAGATGAACCTTTGAATTCCAGAAGATATCCCTGGGAAACAATCTAGCGCCCAGGGATCCTGGACGTCTCTTGCCCAAGCCTGGGCGAAGAGCGAGAGTCTGCCCCCTACTAGATCCGGTCCCGAATCGGGGGCTACTCCTTCATGCTGTCTTAGAGGCAGCCGCAGGTTTCTTGGCCTGCTTCCCCTTGTTCCAAGCCTGGTTAGTTCTCCAGACTGGTTTGGACTGGGCGAAATTTCCCTCTTGTTTTGCATTAGAGGAAACTGAGGCTGCGCCACTCTTGAAGTTTCGAAAGGAACGAAAATTATTCTGTTTGGTCCTCTTATTGGACCTATCCTGAGGAAGGGCGTGACCTTTTCCTCCAGTAATATCAGAAATGATCTCCTTCAGACCGGGCCCGAATAGGGTCTGTCCCTTGAAGGGGATGTTAAGAAGCTTAGACTTTGAAGTAACGTCTGCTGACCAGGACTTAAGCAATAGAGCCCTACGAGCCAAAATGGCAAAACCTGAATTCTTAGCCGTTAGTTTGGTTAACTGAAAAACGGCGTCAGAAATAAAGGAATTAGCTAACTTAAGAGCTTTAATCCTGTCTAGAATGTCGTCTAGTGGATTCTCCACCTGCAGAGCCTCCTCAAGAGACTCAAACCAAAAAGCCGCTGCAGCAGTAACTGGGGCAATGCATGCAAGAGGCTGGAGAATAAAACCTTGATGAATAAAAATTTTCATAAGGAGACCCTCCAATTTTTTATCCATAGGATCTAGGAAAGCACAACTGTCCTCGACGGGGATAGTTGTATGCTTAGCTAGGGTAGAGACTGCTCCCTCCACCTTAGGGACCGTCTTCCACGAGTCCCGTACGGCGGCATCTATGGGAAACATCTTTTTGAAAGCAGGAGGGGGAGAGAACGGCACACTTGGTCTATCCCATTCCTTAGTAATAATTTCCGAAAACCTCTTAGGGACTGGAAAAACATCAGTGTAAACAGGCACTGCAAAGTATTTGTCCATTTTACACAATTTCTCTGGAACCACAATGGGGTCACAATCATCCAGAGTCGCTAAAACCTCCCTAAGCAATAAGCAGAGGTGTTCAAGCTTAAATTTAAACGCTGTCATTTCAGAATCAGGCTGAAGCAACGCCTTCCCTGAGTCTGAAAAGTCACCCACAGATAGAAGCTCACCTGCCTCGGCTTCTGAGTATTGTGAGGGTATATCGGACACAGGCATTAAAGTGTCAGAAAGCTCTGTATTAGTTCTGGCCCCAGAGCCGTCTCGCTTTCCTTGTAACCCTGGCAGTTTGGGCAAT
Organism: Bombina bombina; assembly: GCF_027579735.1. NCBI lineage: Eukaryota > Metazoa > Chordata > Amphibia > Anura > Bombinatoridae > Bombina > Bombina bombina. The sequence continues at coordinate 180,059,944 of NC_069505.1, forward strand.
ACCTCTGAGAGGGTAGCATTCATAACTGCCGCCATGTCCTGTAAGGTAAAAGAATTAGACGCGCTAGATGTACTTGGCGTCACTTGAGCGGGAGTTATAGGTTTTGAGACATGGGAAGAGCTAGATGGCATAATCTCCCTTTTTTCAGTAAGAGAATCCCCTGGAGATAAATCTTTAAGCGCCATAATATGGTCTTTATAGTTTATAGAAATTTCAGTACATTTGGTACACATTCTAAGAGGGGGTTCCACCATGGCTTCTAAACATATTGAACAAGGAGTTTCCTCTATGTCAGACATGTTTAACAGACTAGTAATGAGACAAGCAAGCTTGGAAAACACTTTAATAAAGGTGAAACAGCAATTAAATAAAAAGGTTACTGTGCCTTTAAGAGAAAAATAACACTTAAACTGCAAAACAGTGTAAAAATATAGTAAAGTCTTTGAAATTTTTACAGTGTGTGGAAGGGACTAAAGCAACATTGCACCCACTTGCAAATGGATGATTAACCCCTTAGGCCCCAAACCGGATTGAAAAACGTTAAAAAACGTTACAAGACAGTTAAGCACCCTGCCACAGCTCTGCTGAGGCTCTTACCTGCCCTCAAGCAAGATTTTGTGCAGAAATAAACCCCTTATAATGGTCATCAGGTGCCAGAGGACTCCTCTAGGGAAGCTGGATGTCTGTCTGAATTAAAACTGTGCATTAAGAGCACTAAAATAGGCCCCTCCCACCATGTACTGGATGCCAGAGGGTCCTTAAGAAAATACTCCTAGGAGTATCTGATTAGCCATGTGGAAACTAGGCCCCAAATAAAGAGTTATCTCCCTCAGAGAAAAAACGTCCTATTTTTGAATTCATGTAAACGTTTAACTGTCACTAAGTAATAAGAGTATTACCCTGTTTTGTAAGCATGATCCCAGTCGCTGTTAAATCACTGCAGCAGGCTTACCTCAAATACACAAGGCTGTCAGCATTTTCTAGAACTCATTCATCTCTCTAGAAATAAATTTACTGAACATACCTCAAAGCAGGTAATCTGCAGACCGTTCCCCCAACTGAAGTTGTCCCATAGTCTTCAGTTATGTGTGAGAACAGCAATGGACCTTAGTTACAATCCGCTAAGATCATCAACCTCCAGGCAGAACTCTTCTTCTAATTTCTGCCTGAGAGTAAAACAGTACAACGCCGGTACCGTTTAAAAATAAACTTTGATTGAAGGTAAAACTACACTAAGTCACCACATATCTCTTGATACTTCCTATCTTGTCGAGAGCTGCAAGAGAATGACTGGGGGTGGCAGTTAGGGGAGGAGCTATATAGACAGCTCTGCTGTGGGTGTCCTCTTGCAGCTTCCTGTTGGGAAGGAGAATATCCCACAAGTAATGGATGAACCCATGGACTGGATACACCTTACAAGAGAAAAAAGTTTAGCAATCACACTCTTGAAAGGTTTCTTTTTATTTCACACTCTTTAGTGATATTAAGGGACAGTAATTTCATCATCAGCAATTGTGTGTTGGCTATTGGGATGCAACAATTTTCCATGTTTTGTATATTGCAACAAAGATCTTTTTCACAAGTTTTTACAGTTTACAGTAAACATGTTTTTTAAAGCTCCCAAATACATGAATTAGAAAAAAATAAAGAGTAAATGATCTAGAACCTTGCATCACCATCTTCTCACGGTAACAAATTCTGCAAAGACCAACCTCGCTTTAATTTTTTATTTTAAACCTTATAAAACATCAGGTTTTAAGATTTCTCAGTGTTCAAAGACAGAAAACAAGGTTCTCTTAATGAATAATAAATAAAAAAAAAATTCTAAAATAATTTAAAAAGCATAATTGATCAAACATGCCCAGTACACAAAATGCCACTCAGATATATGCCTCATCGATAGCTCATGCAATGTGCTCCACTAGGTCCTAGTAGTACACTGATGCTCATTCAACAAAAGATACCAAGAGAATGAAGAAAATTTAATAGAAGGCAATTGTTGTGGTGAAAGTTGTTAAAATTGTATGCTCTGCCTGAATAATCAAAGTAAAAAATTCTGGGTTTCACATTCCTTTAAGTGATGTATTAAGGCAAACAGCAAATATGAAAGTAAAAGGAGCAGAAAACAAGTGTGATTTAAGGTGAAAAGGCAAACAATGAGTATAAGAGGGTAGTGCACACACTGCAGGGTAAGCAATACTAGTATCGTGGATGTAGAATAATCTTTTGGGCTAAAATGAGCACTGATTTGCCTGCATCTATGCACAGCATTATGTAGTACATATAACTTTTTCAAAATCAATATTAAATCAAATAACATGCATCACTTAATTACATAAAATACTTACGCCGGTCTTCTTGTTTCAAGTAAAGTAAGCAGTATCTGGATAGCATTTACAATCGCAGAGTCGTTCTTCTCTTTCACAAAAATGTTTGATAATAGTTTCTCTAAGATTTCTTGCCTGGAAAAGTGATGCATTGAATTAAGAGGGAACTGGTTACTCTTTAACAAATCATTTTCTTTGTACTGCTCATAAGTTTTTACCATGAGTATATTCACAACTAACAAGGAGAGGCAGAAAACAGATATGTAAACTAATCTTGAAACCCCTTTGTAGTAGCTGTGCTGCATCCCTGCGCACGAGGGAAGGGCTTATTCAGACACAAGAGCCCCATGTGCGTCAATGGCCATGAAGTTTCAGGAGCTAGGTATGCGTGAGGAGTGTGGCTGCATCGCATCAGACATGAGGCCCACATAGCTAGATGTTGCCCATGTCATCACGCTAGGGGAGGCTATTAAATTATGCAATGCTCTATTTAGTTTAAGAAGTGCTTACGGTATAAGGTGGTGTAATATATAGTGTTATTCTTTATATTGGCCTTATAGGAGCAGCCTATACGGGGGGAGTGTAAAAAGGGGACTATGCTGAGTGCCCCCACAAATTAATCTGGCCCAGCAAATGCTAAAGGTGGCTCTATGTGAGTCCAAGAGATTCCTAATATACAATACACTCTGAACCATTACTTGTCCAAGCAACATTTCTACCTAATAATTGCTGCATCAGTTGCAAAGCCCCCCCCCCCCCCCCATATCTATCCGTAGTTTGGTATAACAATGGAAATAAACTAAACTCAAGAGCTTTTAACCCCTTCCCACCGTTAAGACGTTCCATGCCGTTCTAACAGCGCTGGGCTTTAGCAGTTAGCTGCATGGAATGTCCTAGCTGTTTGACTATCCTAAAGCAATAGCAGCTTCATAAATGGGATCGCAGGCTGGAGGGCGTGCCTAGCATCATAGGCACTTCATTCTGACCCGATCCTATCATTAAAATCACATGATCTCATGAACGATCGCATAATTTAAATTTTTACTCAACTTTGTTCCGATGTAGACAAATAAGTTCCGGAGGTAAAGGTTTAAAGTGAATGTAAAGTTAACCCTACTGCCTCACCGCATTGTATAGACTTTTAAAAATGAGGCAGAGTTTAATTCATGCCATTTTTTATTTTTATTTATGTTCTGAAATGTTTACCTTTTTCTAACTGATTGACAGATGACAATTCTTAACAACTAATCCTAGTTTCCCCCCAAGCCGTGACGTTTATGCAAAGAGGCTGAACGCCCGGGGATTAGTTGCTTTTAAGAATCGTCATCTGTCAATTAGACAATATGGCGGGTGGGAGAGCTGTGCTGATCGTCGGAGCAGTAAAAAAGTTAAACATTTCAGAAAATCAATAAATAAGAAATTTCATGAATTAGACTTTGCCTCATTTTTAAAAGTTTATAAATGTCGTGAGGCAGTAGTGTTAACTTTACATTGGCTTTAAGGTAAGAGAATACGTTTATATTATTTTAAAGTTGGTGTTTTATTCTTAATACAAATGTATAAAAAAAAAAAAAAAGCATATTACCACGTATTACAATTTTATATAAGTCGGGCATTAGGCAAAAGAATTATGCAAGAATTTAAAAAAGGGCAAGACATAGGGCAAGTTCTGCTGTAATACTCTTGTGTTTCATGGTTTGCATTTTTGTAAAAATGCTCAATATCTATGTTCCTTTTTGCTACCGCTTGTCCCTATAACAAACTACTTTACTTATTTATACATTCCCCCCTTACCACATTCATTGACCTCTCTATTTCACCCTCCCCTCACTTTTGCTCTCATGAACTTCACATTCCTAAACTCCCTCTAGCCTTTCTGCACCTCATCCCAAAAACACTCAATATTGCCAATCTGTTTCTCAGGTCACTCATTCTAGCTGATGATGATAGCATTTAGCAAATAAGAGGCGCCTCATGTGTGTATCAGTCACCAAATAGAAAATGTCAAACACAGGGTACTCACATTTCCATAGAGCACCCTTATGCGAGACTCAGGCTGGCAGTGTAAAGGTGTGTCAGCTCACCTCCTCCCGACAGCTGCACATAGTCCAGGGACAGCTCAAACACACTCTCAGTGATTAACCAAACAATAGGCCCAACACATATATGCACCTGGCAATTAGGGCTTGTAAACACTGTAGTTTAAAAACAGATTTATTAAAACCATATAAAATTCAAACAATACAGTGATAAAAATTGGTGGGTATACAAAGTCTGTACCCTCCAGATATGCAACGCGTTTCTCACCAGCTACACCGTTACCTCAGGCATAAACCCTATACTGTACTTCTTCAAATGCTATCCTATCCAATCAGATTCTGAGAGCACAGGTGTAATGAACATGTCATCTAATCACCAACAGTTTTTAGCTGTTGTGTCAAACAGTCAGTTTCAAAACAGTGTTATATCCTATTGGAATAGCTATGAACTATTTTAGATCTATGTACATGTGATTTTACCTGTGAAATTTGTATACAAGGATAAATCAGTTGGGATTGATTGTATTATATAATGTAGACATATTTTAGATCTGTTTTGAAACGGACTGTTTGACACAACAGCTAAAGACTGTTGGTGATTAAATTACTTGTTCATTGCACATGTGCTCTCACAATAGCATTTAAATAAGTGCAGTATATGGTATGTTATGCCTGAGGAAACAGTTTAATGACTGAGAAACGCGTTGCATATCTGGGGGGTACAGACTTTGTATAACCACCTGTTTTTAACACTGTATTGTTTGAATTTTATATGGTTTTATTAAATCATTTTTTAAACTACAGTGTTTACAAGCCCCAATTGCCAGGTGCACATGTGATGGGACTACTGTTTGGTTCATCACTGTGCGTTTGAGCTGTCCCTGGACTACATGCAGCTGTTGGGAGGAGGTGAGTAACACCTTTATACTGCCAGCCTGTGGCTACTAGCACATAAGGGTGCTCTATGGAAATGTGAGCACCCTGTGTGACATTTTCTATCTAATTTTCCTATTTGGTGACTGATACACACATGAGGCGCCTCTTATATTTGCTAGATGATGTTTTATGCCACTACATTTGTGTGAAGGAGTGCAGCCACTGTGACCCTGAAATTGCTACAGGAAATTTAACCCTGATGAACTGACAATATATGGGAGTTTAGTATATCCTGTGACTACTAGGATTATTGCTGTGTTTCATCTGTATATACTTTGTTTCACCTTGTATGTGTTATGTATCCTATCCTTAAGCGCCCCCTTTAGAGACATTTTTATAAATCTTCTTGAATTTTAGCTGCTGCTATCTTTCATAATCCTGACCAACAAATTTCTGGCCTCGCCAACTCATGTACACCTTCCCACAGACCTAGAAATCAAAACTCTGTAAACCTTACTTAAATTAGTTTTCTTTCTAAAGTCAAATACTCTCTTCTCAAACTCTTGCTCTGCTTGCAACAAGCCCACTTCTATCCATAATCTCTATCACATACTCCCTCTCACATAAACCTGGCTCCTGCACCTCTATGCTAATCCTTTCACTGGCTTCCTCTAACCTCCAGGAAATATAAATTATGCTTACCTGGCAATTTAATTTCCTTCTGTATGAGGAGAGTCCACGGCATCATTCCTTACTGTTGGGAAATACTGAACTTGGTCACCAGGAGGAGGCAAAGACACCCCAGCCAAAGGCTTAAATACTCCCCCTACTTCCCTCATATCACAGTCATTCTGCCAAAGGAGCAAGGAACAGTAGGAGAAATATCAGGGTATAAATGGTGCCAGAAGAAAAAACCTAAATTTTGATTTGCGCATCGGAGTATATGGGCGGGGTCAGTAGACTCTCCTCATACAGAAGGAAATGAAATTTTCAGGTAAGCATAATTTAGGTTTTCCTTCTTAATATGAGAAGAATCCACTGCATCATTCCTTACGGTTGGGAAAACTATACCCAAGCTCGAAGACACAATGATAACGGGAGGGGTAAAAGAAAGCCGGACCCTAATCTGAGGGCACCACAGCCTGCAAAACCTTTCTCCCAAAAGCTGCTTCGGCCGAAGCAAAAACGTCAAACTTGTAAAATTTAAAAAATGTATGTAAGGAGGACCAGGTAGCCGCCTTGCAAATCTGATCCATAGAGGCTTCATTCTTAAAGGCACAAGAGGAAGCTACCGCTCTAGTGGAATGAGCCGTAATCCTGAGAAAGTCTAAATCCCGCTGACTCAAACTAAGCGTATAATACTCAACCAAAAAAGATAAGGAAGTCGAAGCCTTCAGACCCTTAAAGGGACACTGTACCCAAAAATTCTTTTGTGATTCAGATAGAGCATGAAATTTTAAGCAACTTTCTAATTTACTCCTATTATCAAATTTTCTTCATTCTCTTGGTATCTTTATTTGAAATGCAAGAATGTAAGTTTAGATGCCGGCCCATTTTTGGTGAACAACCTGGGTTGTCCTTGTTGATTAGTGGATAAATTCATCCACCAATAAGAAAGTGCTGTCCAGAGTGCTGAAACAAAAAAAAAGCTTAGATGCCTTCTTTTTCAAATAATGATAGCAAGAGAACGAAGAAAAATTGACAATAGGAGTAAATTAGAAGGTTGCTTAAAATTGCATGCTCTTTCTGAATTACAAAAGAAAAAAATTGGGTACAGTGTCCCTTTAAGCTTCCCAGAGTAGATAACAAACAAGGAAAAAATTTGGTTTAAAATCCTTAGTAGCTTGAAGATAAAACTTCAAAGCTCGAACCACATCCAAATTATGAAGTAAACGTTCCTTCAAAGATGAAGGATTAGGACACAAGAAAGGAACCACAATCTCCTGATTGATGTTGCGATCAGACACAACCTTAGGAAGAAAACCCAAGCAGGTACACAGGACAGCCTTATCAGTGTGGAACACCAGATAAGGAGGCTCACATTGCAAGGCAGCTAATTTCAGAAACTCTGCGTGCCTACACAATAGCCATTAGAAAAAGAACCTTCCAGGACAACAATATGATGTCAACCGAACGCATAGGCTCAAACAGAGCCCGTTGCAAAACCTAAAGAACAAGATTCAAACTCCAAGGTGGAACATTAGATCTAAAAAACAGGTATGATCCTAATCAGAGCCTTAAAAAAAGATTGCACGTCAGGGAGCTCTGCGAGCCTCTTGTGCAACAAAAAAGATGGGGCCGAAATCTGTCCCCTCAGGGATCTGGAAGAAAAGCCCTGCTCCAGACCCTCCTGGAGAAAAGAAAGTATCCTGGCAGCCTTAACCTTATGCCAGGCTAAACCATGTTTTTCACATTAGAATAAGTAAGCTCTCCACACCTTATAGATGCGACAAGAAACAGGCTTAAGAGCTTGAATGAGAGTATCAATAACCCTCTCAGAGAAACCACTCTTGGCTAAGACTAAGGGTTCAATCACCACGCAGTTACCCTCAGAGAAACATAATTTATGTAAGAACTTACCTGATAAATTCATTTCTTTCATATTAGCAAGAGTCCATGAGCTAGTGACGTATGGGATATACATTCCTACTAGGAGGGGCAAAGTTTCCCAATCCTTAAAATGCCTATAAATACACCCCTCACCACACCCACAATTCAGTTTAACGAATAGCCAAGAAGTGGGGTGATAAAAAAGGAGTGAAAGCATCAAAATAAGGAATTGGAATAATTGTGCTTTATACAAAAAAATCATAACCACCACAAAAAAAAGGGAGGTAAGAGATGAATCTCTACGACCGATAACAGAGAACCTATGAAATAGACCAAGAAGGAGGAGATAATTGAATTCAAATAGGCAATACTCTCCTCACATCCCTCTGACATTCACTGCACGCTGAGAGGAAAACCGGGCTCCAACCTGCTGCGGAGCGCATATCAACGTAGAATCTAGCACAAACTTACTTCACCACCTCCATAGGAGGCAAAGTTTGTAAAACTGATTTGTGGGTGTGGTGAGGGGTGTATTTATAGGCATTTTGAGGTTTGGGAAACTTTGTCCCTCCTGGTAGGAATGTATATCCCATACGTCACTAGCTCATGGACTCTTGCTAATTACATGAAAGAAATTATGTTTTCTTTCATGTAATTAGCAAGAGTCCATGAGCTAGTGACGAATGGGATAATAAATACCCAAGATGTGGAACTTCCACGCAAGAGTCACTAGAGAGGGAGGGATAAAATAAAGACAGCCAATTCCGCTGAAAAATAGTAATCCACAACCCAAATCAAAAGTTTTAATCTCAATAATGAAAAAAACTGAAATTATAAGCAGAAGAATGAAACCGCTGCCTGAAGTACTTTTCTACCAAAAACTGCTTCAGAAGAAGAAAACACATCAAAATGGTAGAATTTAGTAAAAGTATGCAAAGAAGACCAAGTAGCTGCTTTGCAAATCTGATCAACAGAAGCTTCATTCCTAAACGCCCAGGAAGTAGAAACTGACCTAGTAGAATGAGCCGTAATTCTTTGAGGCGGGGATTTACCCGACTCTACATAAGCATGATGAATCAAAGACTTTAACCAAGACGCCAAAGAAATGGCAGAGGCCTTCTGACCTTTTCTGGACCCAGAAAAGATAACAAATAGACTAGAAGTCTTTCTAAAATCTTTAGTAGCTTCAACATAATATTTCAAAGCTCTTACTACATCCAAAGAATGTAAAGAGCTCTCCTTTGAATTCTTAGGATTAGGACACAATGAAGGAACAACAATTTCTCTACTAATGTTGTTAGAATACACAACCTTAAGTAAAAATTTAAATGAAGTCCGCAACATTGCCTTATCCTGATGAAAAATCAGAAAAGGAGATTCACAAGAAAGAGCAGATAACTCAGAAACTCTTCTAGCAGAAGAGATGGCCAAAAGGAACAAAACTTTCCAAGAAAGTAATTTAATGTCCAGAGAATGCATAGGTTCAAACGGAGGAGCTTGTAAAGCCCTCAGAACCAAATTAAGACTCCAAGGAGGAGAGATTGACTTAATGACAGGTTTGATGCGAACCAAAGCCTGTACAAAACAATGAATATCAGGAAGATTAGCAATCTTTCTGTGAAAAAGAAAAGAGAGCAGAGATTTGTCCTTTCAAGGAACTTGCAGACAAACCTTTATCCAAACCATCCTGAAGAAACTGTAAAATTCTAGGAATTCTAAAAAAAATGCCAGGAGAATTTATGAGAAGAACACCAAGAAATATAAGTCTTCCAGACTCGATAATAAATCTTCCTAGACACAGATTTACGAGCCTGTAACATAGTATTAATTACTGAGTCAGAGAAAGCTCTATGACTAAGAATCAAGCGTTCAATTTCCATACCTTCAAATTTAATGATTTGAGATCCTGATGGAAAAAAGGGTCTTGAGATAGAAGGTCTGGTCTTAACGGAAGAGTCCACGGTTGGCAACTGGCCAACCGAATGAGATCCGCATACCAAAACCTGTGAAGACATGCTGGAGCCACCAGCAGTACAAACGAACGTTCCATTAGAATTTTGGAAATCACTTTTGGAAGAAGAACTAGAGGCGGAAAGAGATAGGCAGGATGATAATTCCAAGGAAGCGACAACGCGTCCACTGCCTCCGCCTGAGGATCCCTGGATCTGGACAGATACCTGGGAAGTTTCTTGTTTAGATGAGAGGCCATCAGATCTATTTCTGGAAGTCCCCAGATTTGAACAATCTGAAGAAAAACCTCTGGGTGAAGGGAACATTCGCCCGGATGTAACGTCTGGCGACTGAGATAATCTGCTTCCCAATTGTCTACACCTGGGATGTGAACCGCAGAGATTAGACAGGAGCTGGATTCCGCCCATACAAGTATCCGAGATACTTCTTTCATAGCCTGAGGACTGTGAGTCCCACCCTGATGATTGACATATGCCACGGTTGTGACATTGTCTGTCTGAAAACAAATAAACGATTCTCTCTTCAGAAGAGGCCAGAACTGAAGAGCTCTGAAAATCGCACGGAGTTCCAAAATGTTTATCGGTAATCTCGCCTCCTGAGATTCCCAAACCCCCTGCGCCGTCAGAGATCCCCATACAGCTCCCCAACCTGACAGACTCGCATCTGTTGAGATCACAGTCCAGGTTGGACGAACAAAAGAAGCCCCTTGGACTAAACGATGGTGATCTATCCACCACGTCAGAGAGTGTCGTACATTGGGATTTAAGGATATTAATTGTGATATCTTTGTATAATCCCTGCACCATTGGTTCAGCATACAAAGCTGAAGAGGTCGCATGTGAAAACGAGCAAAAGGGATCGCGTCCGATGCAGCAGTCATGAGACCTAGAATTTCCATGCATAAAGCTACCGAAATAATAGAATCCAACTGGGAACCAAATAATTTATTACCTTGGAAAGAAAGAGAAAGCAAATTTGACTTAGAAGACATATCTGCATTCCAAGTTTTAAGCCATAAAGCTCTTCTAGCTAAAATAGCTAAAGACATATACTTGACATCAACTAATGATATCAAAGATGGCATCACAAATAAAGTTATTAGCATGTTGAAGAAGTTTAACAATGCTATGAGTATTATGGTCTAATACTTGTTGTGCTAAAGCCTCCAACCAAAAGGTGGAAGCGGCAGCAACATCAGCCAAAGAAATAGCAGGCCTAAGAAGATTACCTGAACATAAATAAGCTTTCCTTAGAAAGGATTCAATCTTCCTATCTAAAGGATCCTTAAAGGAAGTACTATCTGCCGTAGGAATAGTAGTACGTTTAGCAAGAGTAGAGATAGCCACATCAACTTTAGGGATTTTGTCCCAAAACTCTAATCTGTCAGATGGCACAGAATACAATTTCTTAAACCTTTGAGAAGGAGTAAAAGAAGTACCCATATTATTCCATTCCCTAGAAATTACTTCAGAAATAGCATCAGGGACAGGAAAAACTTCAGGAATAACCATAGGAGGTTTAAAAACCGAATTTAAACGCTTATTAGATTTAGTATCAAGAGGACTAGATTCCTCCATCTCTAATGCGATTAAAACTTCTTTAAGTAAAGAGCGAATAAATTCCATTTTAAATAAATATGAAGATTTATCAGTGTCAATATCTGAGACAGAATCCTCTGAACCAGAAAAATCCTCATCAGAAACAGACAAATCAGAATGATGACGGTCATTTAAAATTTCATCTGAAAAATGAGAAGTCTTAAAAGACCTTTTACGTTTACTGGAAGGAGGAATAACAGACATAGCCTTCCTAATAGATTTAGAAACAAATTCTTTTATATTAACAGGAACATCCTGAGTATTAGATGTTGAGGGAACAGCAACAGGTAATGGTATATTACTAATGGAAATACTATCTGCATTAGCAAGCTTATCATGACATTCATCACAAACTACAGCCGGAGGAACAGTTACCACAAGTTTACAACAAATACACTTAACTTTGGTAGAACCAGCATCAGGCAGCGTCTTTCCAGAAGTAGATTCTGATCCAGGGTCAATCTGAGACATCTTGCAATATGTAATAGAAAAAACAACATATAAAGCAAAATTGATCAAATTCCTTAAATGACAGTTTCAGGAATGGGAAAAAATGCCAATGAACAAGCCTCTAGCAACCAGAAGCAATGAAAAATGAGACTGAAATGTGAAAAAAAGGTGGAGACAAGAATGACGCCCACATTTTTTAGCGCCAAAAAAGACGCCCACATTATTGGCGCCTTAAATTTTTTGGCGCCAAGAATGACGCCACATCCGGTGACGGCGACATTTTTGGAGCAAAACGTCAAAAAAATGACGCAATCACGAACAACTTCCGGCGTCAAGAATGACGCCAGAAATGATAAAAAAAATTTGCGCCATAAAAGTCCGCGCCAAGAATGACGCAATAAATTGAAGCATTTTCAGCCCCCGCGAGCCTAAGAGCCCACAGGGAAAAAAGTCAATTTGAAACAATTTTTAAGGTAAGAAAAAAATTGATTATTCATATGCATTATCCCAAATAATGAAACTGACTGTCTGAAATAAGGAATATTGATCATCCTGAATCAAGGCAAATATAAGTTTAAAGACATATATTTAGAACTTTATATATAAAGTGCCCAACCATAGCTTAGAGTGTCACAAAAAATAAGACTTACTTACCCCAGGACACTCATCTACATATAGTAGATAGCCAAACCAGTACTGAAACGAGAATCAGTAGAGGTAATGGTATATAAGAGTATATCGTCGATCTGAAAAGGGAGGTAAGAGATGAATCTCTACGACCGATAACAGAGAACCTATGAAATAGATCCCGTAGAAGGAGACCATTGAATTCAAATAGGCAATACTCTCTTTACATCCCTCAAACATTCACTGCACTCTGAGAGGAATACCGGGCTCCAGCCTGCTGCGAAGCGCATATCAACGTAGAATCTAGCACAAACTTACTTCACCACCTCCACAGGAGGCAAAGTTTGTAAAACTGAATTGTGGGTGTGGTGAGGGGTGTATTTATAGGCATTTTAAGGTTTGGGAAACTTTGCCCCTCCTGGTAGGAATGTATATCCCATATGTCACTAGCTCATGGACTCTTGCTAATTACATGAAAGAAATCTAGATTTTGATGAACAAAAAGGACCCTGGTTCAAGCAGATCCCTGCGACAAGGTAACTTCCAGGGAGATGAGGACATCAATACCAGGTCTGCAAACCACATCCTTCATAGCCATGATGGAGCAATCAGTATCAATGATGCCTGCTTCTGCTTGATGCGGGCCACTACACGAGGAAGAAATGGTAACGGCAGAAAAATGTAAATTAGATTGAACCTCCAAAAGGCACTGCTAATGCATCTATTAGCTCTGCTTGAGGATCCCTAGACCACGACCCATATCTGGGTAGCTTGGAATTGAGCTATCTCCGGCGTCCCCCATTTGTTGTAAAACTCCGCAAACACCTTCGGGATGGAGAGACCATTCCCCCGGATGAAAGGATGGTCCGCTGAGGAAATCTGCTTCCCAGTTGTCCACACCCGGAATGTCGATTCGCTGACAGGGAGCAGTTGTGGACCTCCGCCCACTCCAGAATCCGAGCTACTTCCCTCATTGCTAGGGAGCTTCTCGTTCCCCCCTGATGGTTTATGTAAGCCATGAGGTCATATTGTCGGATTGGAATCTGATTAACTGGGACAAACCCAGAAGAGGCCAAGCCTTCAGAGCATTTAGGATTGCACGAAGTTCCAAAATTTTGATAGGGAAGCAGGATTCCTCTAGAGTCCACAGGCCCTGTGCCTTCCTGGTACCCCAAACAGCTCCTCATCCTGATAGACTTGCGTCCATAGTCACAATCTCCCAGGATGGTCTCAAGAAAGATGTCCCTTGGGACAGGTGATTTAGACAGAGCCACCAGGAGAGCGATTCTCTTGACCGGTTATCCAGAGAAATCAGTTGAAAACAGATGAGATGGAATCTGGCTAAAGGAATAAATATACATACTGGACACCATGAGACCAATCACCTCCAAACACCGAGCCAGAGGGCCTTAAGGAGGTCTGGGGGGCAAGACAAGCGGAAGTTAGCGTGTAACGTGTCTGATCTGTAAGGAACATCCTCAAGGATATGGAATCTATTATGGTACCCAAGAATTCCACCCTGGTACTGGGAATAAGAACTATTTTCTAAGTTTATCTTTCATCCATGAAATCGAAGAAAAAAAAGAAGAGATTTTGAATGGTCTTCTGCCAGACAACATGGTGCTTGAACCAGAATATCATCCAAGTATGGAGCTACTGCTATACCTCTGGTTCTGGCAACTGCAAGCAGATCCCCTAGAACCTTGGTAAAAACTCTTGGGGAGGAAGCTAGACCAAACAGAAGTGCAATAAACTGCAAGTGCTGGTCCAGGAACGCAAACCTTAAGAACTTGAGGATTGGAACTTGAAGGTAAGCATCCTTCAGATCTATAGTGGTCATGAACTGTCCTTCCTGAACTAAGGAAAGTATGGACCATATCGTCAACATCTTTAACGAGGGGACAGATAGGAATTTGTTTAAACACTTTAGATCCAGAATCGGACGGAAAGTTACCTCCTCCTTTGGGACCACAAAAAGGTTGTAATAGTATTACAAACCTCTTTCTGAGTGAGGTACCAGGACAATGACTCCTAGGATAGATCCCACACGCACCCCAGAAAGGCTTCTCTCTTTTCTGGCATGGAAGACAGGTTTGATAGGAGGAATCTGCCCCTGGGTGGATGAGACTTGAAACCTATCTTGTATCCCTGAGCGATGACCTCCAGGACACACTGGTACTGCACATCCCCAAACCAAGCGTCTGAAAAGAGTGACAGTCTGCCCCCTACGTGATCCAGAACTGGATTCGGGGGGGGGGGGGGGGTCGCCCCCTCATGCCGACTTTGTCTCGGCGGGCTTCTTGTTCTGCTTGGATTTATTCCAGGACTGAGCCGGCTTCCAAGTACTCTTGGATTGCTCGGGCTTTGCAGAGAGCTGCTGATGTTGGGATTTATCAGAACGAAACGAAAATTAGGACCTTGTCTCAGGCTTGTTCCTCTTATCCTGCGGTAAAAAGGCACCTTTGCCTCCAGTAACCGTGGTGATAATGGAGTCAAGGCCTGGACCAAATAAAATTTTTCCCTTAAAGGGGAGGTAAAGAAGTCTGGACTTAGAAGTCATGTCCGCAGACCAGGACTTCATCCAGAGTGACCTACAGCATTGAACAGAAAAACCTGAAGCCTTAGCATTCAGGCAAATAATTTGCATATTTGCATCACAAAAAAAAAGAATTGGCAACCCATAAGGCCTTAATTTATTCCTGGATCACGTCGAGGGGACCCTCCACCTTGATCAACTCAGATAAGGAGTCGCAACAGTAGATAGCCACTCCAGCAACAGCCACTGCAGGCTGAAACAAATATCCTGTATGATGAAACATCTTAACAGTATCTTTTCTTATCCATGGACTCTTTGAACTCCACAACTCCAATTAGGAGTCCAGGATCAATTTCTTGAAGGAAGACAAAAACAAAATTTATGCTTACCTGTATACCTGGATATATTTCTCTTGTGGTGTATCCAGTCCACGAGTTCATCCATTACTTGTGGGATATTCTCCTTCCCAACAGGAAGTTGCAAGAGGACACCCACAGCAGAGCTGTCTATATAGCTCCTCCCCTAACTGCCACCCCCATTCGATCGAAGACAAGCAAGAAAAAAGGAGAAACTATAGGGTGCAGTGGTGACTGTAATTTAAAAATAAAAAACACCTGCCTTAAAGTGACAGGGTGGGCCGTGGACTGGATACACCACAAGAGAAATAAATTTATCAGGTAAGCATAAATTTTGTTTTCTCTTGTAAAGGTGTATCCAGTCCACGGGTTCATCCATTACTTGTGGGATACCAATACCAAAGCTTTAGGACACGGATGAAGGGAGGGACAAGGCAGGAACTTAAACGGAAGGCACCACTGCCTGTAAGACCTTTCTCCCAAAAATAGCCTCCGAAGAACCAAAAGTATCGAATTTGTAGAATTTAGAAAAAGTATGAAGCTAAGGCCAAGTCGCTGCCTTACAAATCTGTTCAACAGAGGCCTCATTTTTAAAAGCCCATGTGGAAGCCACCGCTCTAGTGGAATGAGCTGTAATTCTTTCAGGAGGCTGCTGGCCAGCAGTCTCATAAGCTAAGCGGATTATGCTTCTCAACCAAAAAGAAAGACGTTGCCAAAGCCTTTTGGCCTCTCCTCTGTCCAGAGTAGACAACAAACAAAGAAGATGTTTGACGAAAATCCTTCGTAGCTTGTAAATAAAACTTTAAAGCACGAACCACATCAAGATTGTGTAAAAGACGTTCCTTCTTTTTAGGAAGGATTAGGACATAATGAAGGAATAACAATCTCCTGATTGATGTTCTTATTAGATAGTACCTTAGGAAGAAACCCAGGTATGGTACGCAAAACTACCTTATCTGCATGGAAAATCAGATAAGGGGAATCACAGTGTAAAGCAGATAACTCAAACTCATCGAGCCAAGGAGATAGCTACTAGGAACAGAACTTTCCAAGATAAAAAGTTTAATATCTATGGAATGCAAAGGTTCAAACGGAACCCCTTGAAGAACTAAATTTAAACTGCATGGCAGAGTAACAGGTTTAAACACAGGCTTAATTCTAACTAAAGCCTGACAAAACGCCTGAACGTCTGGATCCTCAGCCAGACGTTTGTGCAAAAGAATAGACAGAGCAGAAATCTGTCCCTTTAAGGAACTAGCAGACAATCCTTTCTCCAATCCCCCTTGGAGAAAGGATAAGATTCTAGGAATCCTGACTT
This sequence comes from Bombina bombina, assembly GCF_027579735.1. NCBI lineage: Eukaryota > Metazoa > Chordata > Amphibia > Anura > Bombinatoridae > Bombina > Bombina bombina. The sequence continues at coordinate 180,076,592 of NC_069505.1, forward strand.
TACTCCATGAGTAACCCTTGGATTCACACCAATGAAGATATTTGCACTATAACTTATGATAGATTTTCCTGGTGACAGGCTTTCAAAACTGAATTAAGGTATCAATGACCGACTCGGAAAAACCACGCTTTGATAGAATCAAGCGTTCAATCTCCAAGAAGAGAAATTAGATTTGGATGTTTGAAAGGACCTTGAAATAGAAGGTCCTGCCGCAGCGGCAGAGTCCATGGTGGAAAGGATGACATGTCCACCAGACCTGCATACCAAGTCCTGCGTGGCCACGCAGGAGCTATCAAAATCACCGAAGCTCTCTCCTGCTTGATCTTGGCAATCAGACGAGGGAGCAGAGGAAACGGTGGAAACACATAAGCCAGGCTGAAGGACCAGGGCGCTGCTAGAGCATCTACCAGCACTGCCTGGGGATCCCTTGACCTGGACCTGTAACGAGGAAGCTTGGCGTTCTGACGAGACGCCATGAGATCCAGTTCTGGTTTGCCCCATAGTTGAATCAACTGGGCAAATACCTCCGGATGGAGCTCCCACTCCCCCGGATGAAAATCCGCCTCCCAGTTCTCTACTCCTGGGATATGGATAGCTGAAAGATGGCAAGAGTGAACCTCTGCCCATAGAATTATCTTTGAAACCTCCAACATCGCCAGGGGGCTCCTTGTTCCCCCCTGATGGTTGAAATAGGCTACAGTCGTGATGTCCGACAAATCTGATGAACCTGACCGCAGCTAGCTGAGGCCAAGCCTGAAGAGCATTGAATATCGCTCTTAGTTCCAGAATGTTTATCGGAAGGAGGGCTTCCTCCTGAGTCCACGAACCCTGAGCCTTCAGGGAGTTCCAGACTGTGCCCCAGCCCAGAAGGCTGGCATCTGTCGTGACTATAGTCCATTCTGGCCTGTGAAAGCTCATTCCCCTGGACAGATGGACCCGATATAGCCACCAGAGAAGAGAATCCATGGTCTCTTGATCCAGATTTAGCAGAGGGGACAAATCTGTGTAATCCCCATTCCACTGATTGAGCATGCAAAGTTGCAGTGGTCTGAGATGTAGGCGGGCAAACGGAACTATGTCCATTGCCGCTACCATTAAGCCGATTACTTCCATACACTGAGCCACTGAAGGCTGAGAAGTGGAATAAAGAGCACGGCAGGAAGTTAGAAGCTTTGACAACCTGACCTCTCTGAGAAAAATCTTCATTTCTACTGAATCTATCAGAGTTCCTAGGAAGGAAACTCTTGTGAGAGGGGAGAGAGAACTCTTTTCTTCGTTCACTTTCCACCCATGAGACCTCAGGAATGCCAGAACAATGTCCGTATGGGACTTTGCGATTTGAAAAGTCGACGCCTGTATCAGAATGTCGTCTAGGAAAGGAGCCACCGCTATGCCTCGTAGCCTTAGAACCGCCAGTAGGGACCCCAGAACCTTCGTAAAGATTCTTGGTGCCGTGGCTAACCCGAAGGGAAGAGCCACAAACTGGTAATGCCCGTCTAGGAAGGCAACCCTGAGAAACCGATGATGATCTCTGTGTATCGGAATGTGGAGAAAAGCATCCTTTAAGTCCATGGTAGTCATATATTGACCCTCCTGGATCATAGGTAGGATGGTTCGAATAGTCTCCATCTTGAAGGATGGGACCCTGAGAAATTTGTTTAGGATCTTGAAATCCAAGATTGGTCTGAAAGTTCCCTCTTTTTTTGGAAACTATAAACAGATTTGAAAAGAATCCTTGCATCTGTTCCTCCCTTGGAACTGGGTGGATCACTCCCATAACCAGAAGGTCTTTAACACAACGTAAGAATGCCTCTCTCTTTATCTGGTTTGTAGATAATTGTGAGAGATGAAATCCAGAAGATATCCCTGGGAAACCATCTCCAGAGCCCAGGGATCCTGGACGTCTCTTGCCCAAGCCTGGGCGAAGAGAGAAAGTCTGCCCCCAACTAGATCCGGTCCCGTATCGGGGGCTACTCCTTCATGCTGTCTTAGAGGCAGCAGCAGGTTTTTTGGCCTGCTTTCCCTTGTTCCAAGCCTGGTTAGGTCTCCAGACTGGCTTGGACTGTGCAAAATTTCCTTCTTGTTTTGCAGTAGAGGAAGTTGAAGCTGCGCCACTCTTGAAGTTCCGAAAGGAACGAAAATTAGTCTGTTTGGTCCTTAATTTGTTGGACCTATCCTGGGGAAGGGCGTGGCCTTTTCCTCCAGTAATATCAGAAATGATCTCCTTCAGTCCAGGCCCGAATAGGGTCTGCCCTTTGAAGGGGATGTTGAGAAGTTTAGACTTTGAAGTAACGTCAGTTGACCAGGATTTAAGCCATAGTGCCCTACGCGCCTGAATGGCAAAACCTGAATTCTTAGCCGTTAGCTTTGTTAAATGAAAAACGGCGTCAGAAATAAATGAATTGGCTAACTTAAGAGCTTTAAGCTTGTCTAGGATATCATCCAACGGGGTCTCCACCTGTACAGCCTCTTCAAGAGACTCAAACCAGAAAGCCACTGCAGCAGTGACGTGGGGCAATGCATGCAAGAGGCTGGAGAATAAAACCTAGTTGTATAAAGATTTTCTTAAGGAAACCCTCTAATTTTTTATCCATTGGATCTAGGAAAGCACAACTGTCCTCGACAGGGATAGTTGTACGTTTAGCTAGGGTAGAGACTGCTCCCTCCACCTTAGGGACCTTCTGCCATGAGTCCCGTGTAGCGGCATCTATGGGAAACATCTTTTTAAAAACAGGAGGGGGAGAGAACGGTACACCTGGTCTATCCCATTCCTTCGTAATAATTTCTGAAAACCTCAGGGATTGGAAAAACATCAGTGTAAACAGGCACTGCAAAGTATTTGTCCATTTTACACAATTTCTCTGGGACTACAATGGTGTCAGTCATCCAGATTTGCTAAAACCACCCTGAGCAACAAGCGGAGGTGTTCAAGCTTAAATTTAAATGCTGTCATTTCAGAGTCAGACTGAAGTAACGCCTTCCCTGAATCAGAAATGTCACCCACAGATAGAAGGCTCTCCTGCTTCGGCTTCTGTACATTGTGAGGGTATATCAGACATAGCTACTAAAGCGTCAGAAAGCTCTGTATTTGTTCTAGCCCCAGAGCTCTCTCGCTTTCCTTGTAACCCTGGCAGTTTGGACAATACCTCTGTGAGGGTATGATTCATAACTGCGCCATGTCTTGTAAGGTAAACGCATTGGACGCGCCAGATGTACTTGGCGTCACTTGCGCGGGAGATATAGGTTCTGACACATTGGGAGAGCTAGATGGTTTAACCTCCCTTTTGTCAGTCTGAGAAACCTCTGGTGATAAATCTTTAAAACCCATAATATGGTCTTTATAACTTATAGAAAGGTCAGTACATTTGGTACACATTCTAAGAGGGGGTTCCACAATGGCTCCTAAACATAATGAACAAGGAGTTTCCTCTATGTCAGACATGTTTAACAGACTAGTAACGAGACCAGCAAGCTTGGAAAACACTTTAATAAATGTGAAAAAGCAATTAAACAAAAACGGTACTGTGCCTTTAAGAATAAAAAACTACCACATAAACTGCAAAACAGTGTTAAAAAGTAGTAAACTCTTCGAAATTTTTACAGTGTGTATAAGAGACTAAAGCAGCATTGCACCCACTTGCAAATGGATGATTAACCCCCTAGGCCCCAAACCGGATTAGAAAAACGGTAAAACCGTTAAAAAACAGTCAAACACACTGCCACAGCTCTGCTGTGGCTCCTACCTGCCGTTAAGCACGATTTTTGCAGGAAAAAACCCTCTATAGTGGATCTAAAAGCCAGAGGACTCCATTAGGGAAGCTGGATGTCTCAGTTTGAATATCAACTGCTCATAAAGTGTGCAAAAATAGCCCCACCCACCATGCACTCTATGTCAGAGAGCCTTAAAAAAGTACTCCTAGGAGTAATCTAACAAGCCATGTGGAAAACTAGGCCCCAAATAAAGATTTATCACCCTCAGAGAAAAAACGTTTTTACACTAAGTAATATGAGAGTTAACATAAATATTACCCTTATCTTGTAAGCATGATCCCAGTTGTTGTTAAATCACTGTATAAGGCTTACCTCAAATATATCAGGCACTGTCAGCATTTTCTAGACCTTATCTCTCTAGAAAAAAATATACTGAACATACCTCAAAGCAGGTGATCTGCAGACCGTCCCCCCAACTGAAGTTTTCTTTCCATACTCTTCAGTTATGTGTGAGAACAGCAATGGACCTTAGTTACAAACCGCTAAGATCATCAACCTCCAGGCAGATTCTTCTTCCAATTTCGGCCTGAGAGTAAAACAGTACAACGCTGGTACCGTTTAAAAATAAACTCTTGATTGAAGGTAAAAACTACACTAATTCACCACATATCTCTGGACACTTCCTTTCTTGACACTTCCTTTCTTGTCGAGAGTTGCAAGAGAATGACTGGGGGTGGCAGTTAGGGGAGGAGCTATATAGACAGCTCTGCTGTGGGTGTCCTCTTGCAACTTCCGGTTGGGAAGGAGAATATCCCACAAGTAATGGATGAACCCGTGGACTGGATACACCTTTACAAGAGAAAGGGGAAAAGTTAGAACCAATCCTTTCCCATTCATTCTTAATAATGTTCGCCATCTTTACAGGAACCGGGAAAGTTTGTGTATTACAACCCTGTCCTCGTAGACCTTATCTAATTTAGGAATCAAAAGTTTCCTCAGGCAATTTGGGCCCTGGAACCACAAACGTAGCCAAAACTTCCTTCAACAGAAAGCTTAAATGTTCATCCTAAATCTTAAGTCTGGTTCCTCCACAGCTGGAGATTTAGAGGCACCAGACTCCCACCCAGAAAGTTCGCCCTCTGAAGTATCAGAGGCGCCTTCATCATCGGATAATCTTGTATCAGATAAATCAACAAACTAGTTGATGACCCCTGGGAAGGATAGCAATATTTGACCTTTTGCTTGCACTTAGCAGGGTGAGGTAAAGCACTAAAGGCAGCAAACACTGCCGTTTGTAACTCTGCTCAGTAAAGTCTGGCGGTAACAGGCCCCCTCCAGATGGAGGATCAGGAGTACTACGGAAGCTGCATGTGTACTAGGAGATGACTGTAGGGTACGCACCTCACGGGACGGAGACTCCTCAGAGGTGGATAGCTCAGTGGTATCAAACATATTCACCTTCTTTGACATGATTACTTTATCAAGGCATGTGGAACACAGTTGAGTGGGCGGGTATAAGCGGCCGCCTCACAATATAGACCAGTAATAGACTTTGGCGAAGAGGGAGTACCCTCCAACGCAGCAGAATCCTCCATAGCTTGCGCTTACAAAGCAGACTATTGATTAATAAGAGAAAACTGGACCTTATATACCCCCAACGGCACTCACCACCTCCTATGACACAGGCAAAACAGACAGACCGCTTCTTCTCCGGTAACCAGCACGGTCAGGAAAGAGGAAATAAAGTGTAACCACACCCGGCACATGGTACTCAATGCAGGACCGCCCATGCTATAAGAGCAAAAAAAGTGTGCCAAGCCTTTCAAGCTGCGCAGCTCAAAAAACTAAAGTAAAAACCTGTAAGTTCCAACATCTGCCCGAGTCCAAAAAACACCACACATGTTGCAGCATATTCAAATACATTTATGTGATTAATCCCCACTGTTCAATAATCCCCCTCAGGAGATATTAACCATTGATTCCATACAGATAGAAGGGGTCACAGCGTGACCCTGTCTTCTGGCATTATCATATGTGTAAAAAAGAAAACAATCTTACCGGAATCTATGCCGTGGAACAGAAACACAGCCTCTCAAGTATGAATCTTGTAGCATCGCTCCTGACATGGACTTGAGTGATGGAAGCAGGCAGCGAAACTAGTCAACACGAGTCTGGATGGGTTCGCAGAAACACTCTCCCTGCATCTCCAGACTAACATTCGTCAATTCTCTCACCGAGAGGCTGACAAGACTACTTAAAACTTCAGTCCCTTTTCGAAAGGTAGATATCCTTCATGAGGAACTACTCCGAATCTTCTGACACTTCTCTGCCAACCTTCTGTGACGAAAGGCAAAGAAAGACTGGGATATGAGGGAAGTAGGGGGAGTATATAAGCCTTTGGCCTCTATTTATCAAGCTGTCAACCGCAAATACGCAGCGTATTTGTAGCCAGCCTGATTCGCCTTAGTTATCAAACACTACAGACCGGCAAAAGTAGAATTTTGTGACGTAACATACAATCCCCTGGACTCAGTCCGACACAGATCGATGCTTACGTCACTACAGATGTTCTGAACGCAAGTTCGGCACTATCTGACTACTTTTGGAAGTTATCAAATTCCTACCAGGTACGCTCGGCACTTTTACGGCCCAGCGTACCTGGTTTTCAATCCGCTGCCCTAGAGGCGGCGGATACCATAGGAATCGATGGGAGTCTGAAAGCAGCAAAAACTCATGTTCACTGCTGGCCGATATCCCATTGATTTCTATGGGATATTTCTACACCTAACACCCTAACATTTACCCCAAGACTAAAAACCCCTAATCTGCCCCCCCCCCACACTGCCGCAACTAAATAAATTGTTTAACCCCTAAACCGCCGCTCCCAGAGCCCACCGTCACCTACATTATACTTATTAACCCCTTATCTGGCCCCCCTATACTGCCGCAACTCTAATAAAATGTATTAACCCCTAAACCGCCGCTCCCGGAGCCCACTGCAACTCTAATAAAGTGTTTAACCCTTAATCTGCCGCCCCCTACACCGCCGCCACCTACATTATATTTATTTACCCCTAATCTGCCCGCACCTACACCGCCGCCACCTACCTACATTTATTAACCCCTAATCTGCCACCCCCAACGTCGCCGACACTATATTAAATTTATTAACCCCTAAACCTAAGTCTAACCCTAACACCCACTAACGTAAATATAATTTAAATATATCTAAATAAAATTACTATCATTAAATAAATTATTCCTATTTAAAACTACTTACCTATAAAATAAACCCCAACATAGCTACAATATAACTAATAGTTACATTGTAGCTAGCTTAGGATTTATTTTACAGGCAACTTTGTATTTATTTTAATTAGGTACAATAGTTATTAAATAGTTATTAACTATTTAATGACTTCCTAGTTAAAATAAATACAAATATACCTGTAAAATAAAACCTAAACCTGTTCCCTACCATCCCCTGACATTAGCTATCTCATCTGGGACTGCCCTAAACTTGTCGGTCTATGGGGAAGGCTTAGGTTTTGGCTGCGCAAAGTCCTGGGGGTAGGGGTAGACTTGACGCCAACTAACATTATCTTCCTCCATGACTTTGAGGTTACACCAAGGCATAAAAAATTCCTCTACTCTGTTATACTTCTTGCCAGGAGACTAATTTTGCAATTCTGGGCGACTGATAGAGCTCCTTTTAAACTAATTGCACCTAATCTAATCCCCCTAATAAAATAAAAAAGCCCCCCAAAATAATAAAAAGCCCTACCCTATACTAAATTACGAATAGCCCATAAAGGGCCTTTTGCGGGGCATTGCCCCAAAGTAATCAGATCGATTACCTTTAAAAAAAAAAAAAAAAAAAAGTACAATACCCCCCCAAAATTAAAACCCACCACCCACACACCCAAACCTACTCTAAAACCCACCCAATCCCCCCTTAAAAAAAAAAACTAACACAAACCCCTTGAAGATCACCCTACCTTGAGACGTCTTCACCCAGCCGGGCCGAAGTCCTCCACGAAACCGGGCAAAAGTGGTCCTCCAGACGGGCAGAAGTCTTCATCCAAGTCGAGAAGAGGTCCTCCAGACGGCATCTTCTATCATCATCCATACGGCGCGGAGCGGGTTCATCTTCAAGACATCCAACGCGGAGCATCCTCTTCTAACGACATCAGACGACTGAATGACGGGTCCTTTAAATGACGTCATCCAAGATCTTGTCCCTTGAATTCCGATTGGCTGATAGAATTCTATCAGCCAATCGGAATTAAGGTAGGAAAAATCCTATGCAAGCTTAATTCTATTGGCTGAATGGATCAGCCAATTGGATTGAACCTCAATCCTATTGGCTGATTGCATCAGCCAATAGGATTTTTGCAACCTTAATTCCGATTGGCTGATAGAATTCTACCAGCCAATCGGAATTCAAGGGACGCCATCTTGAATGACGTCATTTAAAGGAACCGTCATTCAGTCGTCGCATGTCGTTAGAAGAGGATGCTCCGCGTCGGATGTCTTGAAAATGGACCCGCGCCATATGGATGAAGACTTCTGCCAGTCTGGAGGACTTCTGCCAGTCTGGAAGACCTCTTCTGCCCGGCTTGGATGAAGACGTCTGCCCATCTGGAGGACTTCAGCCAGGCTGGGTGAAGACGTCTCAAGGTAGGATGATCTTCAAGGGGTTAGTGTTAGTTTTTTTTTTAAGGGGGGGATTGGGTGGGTTTTAGAGTAGGGATGGGTGTGTGGGTGGTGGTATTGTACTTTTTTTTTAACAAGTAATAGAGCCGATTACTTTGGGGCAATGCCCCGCAAAAGGCCCTTTTAAGGGCTATTCGTAATTTAGTATAGGGTAGGGCTTTTTATTATTTTGGGGGGCTTTTTTATTTTATTAGGGGGATTAGATTAGGTGCAATTAGTTTAAAAAATTGTAATTTTATTATTTTCTGTAATTTAGTGTTTGTTTTTTTGTACTTTAAATAATTTTTTTAAATTTTATTTAATAGTGTTTAGGGAATTTAATTAATTATAGTATAGTGTTAGGTGTAATTGTAACTTAGGTTAGGTTTTATTTTACAGGTATATTTGTATTTATTTTAACTAGGAAGTTATTAAATAGTTAATAACTATTGTAGCTAGTTAAATACAAAGTTGCTTGTAAAATAAAAATAAATCCTAAAATAGCTACAATGTAACTATTAGTTATATTGTAGCTAGCTTAGGGTTTAATTTATAGGTAAGTATTTAGTTTTAAATAGGAATAATTTATTTTGATTTAGTTAAATTATATTTAAGTTAGGGGGTGTTAGGGTTAGTGTTAGACTTAGGTTTAGGGTTTAATACATTTAATATAGTGGCGGCGGTGTAGGGGGGCATATTAGGGGTTAATAAATATAATGTAGGTGGCGGCAGTGTGGGAGGGCAGACTTGGGGTTAATAAATATAATGTAGGTGGTGGTTTAGGGGGTTATACACTTTTAGTTGTGGCGGGGTCCGGGAGTGGCGGTTTAGGGGTTAATAACTATGTAGGTGGCGGCGGTATAGGGGGCGGAAGATTAGGGGTTAATATGTATAATGTAGGTGGCGGTGGGCTCAGGGAGCGGCGGTTTAGGGGTTAATACATTTATTAGAGTTGCGGTGGGCTCCGGGAGCGGCGGTTTATGGGGTTAATAACTTAGTTGTGGAGGGGTCCATATATATTCATTAGAGTTACTGTGGGCTCCGGGAGCGGCGGTATAGGGGGTAAAACAGTATAGTGGCAGTGTTTAGTGACAGGGTACCAATAAAGCTGTAAAAAAGCCGAAGAGCAGCGAGATCGATGATTTAACAGTCCGCTGCTCATCGCACCGTACTTGGTGTGCAGCTTTTTTGATAATTTTGGAGAACGTATTCAGGTCCACGGCAGCCATGTTAGGCGAACTTAGGTGAGGGTATTGGTGCCGTCGCATGCAGGTAAGTTGACGGCTTGATAAATAGAGGCCTTTGGCTGGGGTGTCTGTCTCCTCCTGGTGGCCAGGTTTAGTATTTCCCAACAGTAAGGAATGATGCTGTGGACTCTCCTCATATTAAGAAGGAAATAAACACAAAAATCTGACTAACATTAAAGTTATTCAATAGCGCTGCTCTCCCCATATTTTAGAACTGGTCTCCAGATACCCTCCCTTCCATCCCCTATGCTCTACTCATGACCTCCTTGCCCTCCTAGTCAACAGGACTTCTCCAGACTGGCCCCTATTTTGTGGAATTCCAGCTTGCTCCAGAAGACTCTTGCCTAGTTTTGAAAGTTTCAAGCGTTCTATAAAGACTACTGTTAATCGATTCATACAATATACGCTAACCTTTTCTAACCTCAGTTCCTCTCATCCGTTATCCCCTTAACCCCCCTTAGCATGTAAGCCTTCAAGCCCAGCTGTTTGTAGATCATCTTCATAAGAGCTGACTTACAGTGGAACTTTTGGTATGGCCCTCTACCCACATGTTCCCTATAAATGTTACCTTACATATCATACACCTATGCTTATAGCGCTGCGGAAACTTGGTTCTCTACAAATTAATAAATAACAGATAATAAAAACAAAAACTAAATATTAATCCCTTCATGTGGGGAGACAAATGCTTAGATCAGAACAAAGCTCCGATGTAAATACTTGCTGGAATTTAAATCACACAATTGTCAATGGGATCACATAATTTCAAGGCCAGGATCAGATCATGAGGGACTGGTTACTGTGCTAGTCAAGCCCCCAGCCTGATTTTATAATTGACTAAAAGAAGGAGGCTGTAGTATATCACATAAGGTACGACGAGTAGCACGTCCTAATGGCATGAAGTGGTTATATAAGGAAATTAATGCTTACCTGATAAATTTATTTCTTTTACGATACGACGAGTCCACGGATTTCATCCTTACTTATGGGATATTGCCTCCTGGTCAGCAGGAGGAGGCAAAGAGCTCCACAGCAGAGCTGCATAAATAGCTCCTCCCTTCCCCCCCAACCCAGTCATTCGACCGAAGTTAGGAAGAGAAAGGAAAAGCCAAGGTGCAGAGGTGACTGAAGTTTAACAAAAAATAAAGACCCGTCTTAGAAAATGACAGGGTGGTCCATGGACTCGTCATATCGTAAAATAAATAAATTTATCAGGTAAGCATAAATTTCCTTTTACAAGATTCGACGAGTCCACAGATTTCATCCTTACTTATGGGATACAATACCAAAGCTATAGGACACGGATGAAAGGGAGGGACAAGACAGGAACTTAAACAGAAGGCACCACTGCTTGAAGAACGTCTCTTCCAAAAACAGCCTCAGACGAGGCAAAAGTGTTAAATTTGGAAAATTTGGAAAAAGTGTGAAGAGACGACCAAGTGGCAGCCTTGCAAATCTGTTCAACAGAAGCATCATTTTTAAATGCCCATGAGGAAGCCACAGCCCTAGTGGAATGAGCCGTAATTCGTTCTGGAGGCTGCTGTCTAGCAGTCTCATATGCAACACGGATGATACTCTTCAGCCAAAAAGAAAGAAGTAGCCGTAGCTTTCTGACCCCTACGTTTCAAAGAAAAAAACAACAAACAAAGATGATGTTTGACGAAAATCCTTAGTCGCCTGCAAGTAGAACTTCAAGGCACGGACTACGTCCAAATTATGTAACAGACGCTCTTTCTTAGAAGAAGGGTTAGGACACAAGGAAGGAAGGAAGGAAGGAAGGAAGGAAGGAACAACAATTCCCTGATTAATATTTTTGTTGGAAACAACCTTAGGAAGAAAACCAGGTTTGGTACGTAACACTACCTTATCGGAATGGAAAATAAGATAAGGAGAATCACACTGTAATGCCGAAAGCTCAGAAACTCTGCGAGCAGAAGAAATAGCAACCAAAAATAAAACCTTCCAAGATAATAACTTAATATCTATGGAATGCATAGGTTCAAACGGAACCCCTTGAAGAACATTAAGAACTAAATTCAAACTCCAAGGAGGAGCAATTGGTCGAAACACAGGCCTAATTCTAGTCAGAGCCTGACATCTGCCAGACGCTTGTGTAGCAAGATAGACAAAGCAGAAATCTGTCTCTTTAAGGAACTTGCTGACAACCCTTTCTCCAATCGTTCCTGGAGAAAAGATAAAATCCTAGGAATCCTAACCTTACTCCATGAGTAGCCCTTGGATTCGCACCAATAAAGATATTTACGCCATATCTTATGGTAAATTTTTCTAGTAACAGGCTTGCGTGCCTGAATCAAGGCATCAATGACCGAATCAGAGAACCCTCGCTTAGATAAAATCAAGAGTTCAATCTGCAAGCAGTCAGCTGCAGAGAAATTAGATTCTGATGATGGAAGGGTCCCTGAATGAGAAGGTGCTGCCTCAATGGAAGCTTCCACGGTGGCAGAGATGACATGTCCACCAGATCGGCATACCAAGTCCTGCGAGGCCATGCAGGAGCAATGAGAATCACTGAGGCCCTCTCCTGTTTGACTCGAGCAATCACCCGGGGAAGGTGAGCAAACGGAGGAAACACATAAGCTAGGTTGAACGACCAAGGCATCTATCAGTTCGGCCTTAGCATCCCTGGACCTGGATCCATATCTCAGAAGAGTGGCATTTTGACAAGACGCCATAAGATCCAGCTCCGGCCTGCCCCATCTGAGAATCAGGCTGGCAAAGACCTCCGGATGGAGATCTCATTCCCCTGGATGAAACGTCCGTCTGCTCAAAAAATCTGCCTCCCAGTTGTCAACTCCTGGGATGTAGATTGCTGACAGATAACAAGAGTGAGTTACCACCCACTGAATTATCTTGGCTACTTCTGTCAACGCTAAGTAACTCCTTGTTCCTCCCTGATGATTGATGCAAGCCACAGTCGTGATGTTGTCCGACTGGAAACTGATGAATTTGGCCGAAGCCAACTGAGGCCAAGCCTGAAGCGCATTGAATATTGCTCTCAACTCCAGAATATTTATGGGAAGTAGAGACTCTGACCAAGTCCACACACCCTGAGCCTTCAGGGAGTTCCAGACTGCACCCCATCCTAGCAGGCTGGCGTCCGTTGTCACCATAATCCATGAGGGTCTGCGGAAGCACGTCCCTTGGGACAGATGATCTGACGACAACCACCAAAGGAGAGAGTCCCTTGTCTCTAGATCCAGATCTATTTGAGGAGACAAATTTGCATAATCTCAATTCCATTGTCTGAGCATGCTCAGTTGTAGAGGTCTGAGACGAAAGCGAGCAAACGGAATGATGTCCATTGCTGCCACCATCAATCCAATTGCTTCCATGCACTGAGCCACTGACGGCCGAGGACTGGACTGACGGCTGAGGATTGGACTGAAGGGTTCGGCATGCATTCAGAATCTTTAACTTTCTGACGTCTGTTAGAAAGATTTTCTTGGATAGAGAGTCAATTAGAGTTCCCAGGAAAGGAACCTTTGTCTGGAATTAGAGAACTCTTTTCTAGATTCACCTTCCACCCGTGAGTCCTTAGAAAGGACAGAACAATGTCGGTATGAGACTGTCAGCTGATAAGACGCCTGGATCAGAATATCGTCCAGATAAGGCGCCACTGCAATGCCCCGCGGCCTGAGAACCGCTAGCAGAGACCCCAGAAACTTTGTGAAGATTCTGGGTGCCGTGGCCAGACCGAAAGGAAGGGCCACGAACTGAAAATGTTTGTCCAGAAAGGCAAACCTCAGGAACTTGTGATGATCTCCGTGGATAGGAATATGAAGGTATGCATCCTTTAAATCTGCGGTAGTCATATATTGACCCTCCTGGATCAATGGAAGAATGGTCTGAATAGTTTCCATCTTGAACGATGGAACTCTGAGAAATTTGTTTAGACTTTTGTGATCTAAAATGGGTCAGAACGTTCCCTCTTTTTTGGGAACTACAAAGAGATTTGAGTAAAACCCTTGCCCCTGTTCCTGAAGTGGAACGGGGCATATTACTCCCATGGAGGAGAGATCTCTTGCACAGCGCAAGAACGCCTCTCTTTATCTGGTCGACAGACTATCGTGAAAGAAGGAATCTTCCTCTGGGGAAAGAATATTTGAACTCCAACTGATACCCTTGACACGATTTCTAGTGTCCAAGGATTCTGAACGTCTCTTATCCAAGCCTGGACAAAGAAAGTCTGCCCCCCACTAGATCCGGTAACGGATCAGGGGCCGCCCCTTCATGCTGTGTTGGTAGCAGCGGCAGGCTTCTTGGGTTGTTTACCCTTGTTCCAAGCCTGGTTGGGTCTCCAGGTGGACTTGGCATGTGCATAATTCCCTTCTTGTTTAGCGGAAGAGGAAAAGGGGACTCCCTTGAAATTTCGAAAGGAACGAAAATTACTCGGTCGTCCCCTTTGCTTAGATGTCTTATCTTGAGGAAGGAGGTGACCCTTACCCCCGGTAATGTCAGAAATGATCTCTTTCAAGTCAGGCCTGAACAGGGTCTTTCCTTTGAAAGGAATAGCCAAGACCAAGATTTTAACCATAAGGCTCTTCGTGCTAAGATAGAGAATCCTGAACTCTTAGCCGCTAATTTGGTGATCTGAAAGGAAGCATCCGTAATAAAAGAATTAGCCAGCTTAAGAGCCTTAATTCTATCCTGTATCTCTTCCAAAGAAGTCTCAGTCCTAAGAGACTGTTCTAGGGAGTCAAACCAAAAAGCAGATGCAGTCGTGACCAACAATACAGGCCGCCGGTTGTAATAGGAACCCCTGATGAACATAGAGTCTTTTGAGAAGACCCTCCAACTTCCTATCCATGGGGTCTTTGAAAACATAATTTATGTAAGAACTTGCCTGATAAATTCATTTCTTTCATATTGGCAAGAGTCCATGAGCTAGTGACGTATGGGATATACAATCCTACCAGGAGGGGCAAAGTTTCCCAAACCTCAAAATGCCTATAAATACACCCCTCACCACACCCACAATTCAGTTTAACGAATAGCCAAGCAGTGGGGTGAAAGAAAGGAGTAGAAAGCATAAACAAAAGAAATTTGGAAATAATTGTACTTTATACAAAAAATCATAACCACCATAAAAAGGGTGGGCCTCATGGACTCTTGCCAATATGAAAGAAATGAATTTATCAGGTAAGTTCTTACATAAATTATGTTTTCTTTCATGTAATTGGCAAGAGTCCATGAGCTAGTGACGTATGGGATAGCAATACCCAAGATGTGGATCTCCACTCAAGAGTCACTAGAGAGGGAGGGATTAAAATAAAAACAGCCATTTTCCGCTGAAAAAATTAATCCACAACCCAAAAAATAAGTTTATTCTCATAAATGAAAGAAAAAAACTTAAATCAAAAGCAGAAGAATCAAACTGAAACAGCTGCCTGAAGAACTTTTCTACCAAAAACTGCTTCTGAAGAAGCAAATACATCAAAACGGTAGAATTTAGTAAATGTATGCAAAGAGGACCAAGTTGCTGCTTTGCAAATCTGATCAACTGAAGCTTCATTCTTAAAGACCCACGAAGTGGAGACTGATCTAGTAGAATGAGCTGTAATTCTCCGAGGCGGGGCCTGACCCGATTCCAAATAAGCTTGATGAATCAAACGTTTCAACCAAGAAGCCAAGGAAATAGCAGAAGCCTTCTGACCTTTCCTAGGACCAGAAAATAAAACAAATAGATTGGAAGTCTTCCTGAAATCTTTAGTAGCTTCCACATAATATTTCAAAGCTCTTACCACATCCAAAGAATGTAAGTATCTTTCCAAAGAATTCTTAGGATTAGGACACAAGGAAGGAATAACAATTTCTCTTTTAATGTTGTTAAAATTCACAACCTTAGGTAAAAATTTAAAAGAAGTCCGTAAAACTGACTTATCCTGATGAAAAATCAGAAAAGGAGACTCGCAAGAAAGAGCAGATTGCTCAGAAACTCTTCTAGCAGACGAGCTAGCCAAAAGGAACAACACTTTCCAAGAAAGTAGTTTAATGTCCAAAGAATGCATAGGCTCAAATGGAGGAGCTGTAAAGCTTTCAGAACCAAATTAAGACTCCAAGGAGGAGAAATTGATTTAATGGCATGTTTAATACGAACTAAAGCCTGTTCAAAACAGTGAATATCAGGAAGTATATCAATCTTTCTGTGAAATAAAACAGAAAGAGCAGAGATTTGTCCCTTCAAGGAACTTGCAGACAAACCCTTATCCAAACCATCCTGAAGAAACTGTAAAATTCTAGGAATTCTAAAATAATGCCAAAAGAATTTATGAGAAGAACACCATAAAATGCACGTCTTCCAAACTCTATAATAAATCTTTCTAGAGACAGATTTACGAGCTAGTAACATGGTATTAATCACAGAGTAAGAGAAAACAGAATTTATGTTTACCTGATAAATTTCTTTCTCCAACGGTGTGTCCGGTCCACGGCGTCATCCTTACTTGTGGGACATTCTCTTCCCCAACAGGAAATGGCAAAGAGCCCAGCAAAGCTGGTCACATGATCCCTCCTAGGCTCCGCCTACCCCAGTCATTCGACCGACGTTAAGGAGGAATATTTGCATAGGAGAAACCATATGGTACCGTGGTGACTGTAGTTAAAGAAAATAAATTATCAGACCTGATTAAAAAACCAGGGCGGGCCGTGGACCGGACACACCGTTGGAGAAAGAAATTTATCAGGTAAACATAAATTCTGTTTTCTCCAACATAGGTGTGTCCGGTCCACGGCGTCATCCTTACTTGTGGGAACCAATACCAAAGCTTTAGGACACGGATGAAGGGAGGGAGCAAATCAGGTCACCTAAATGGAAGGCACCACGGCTTGCAAAACCTTTCTCCCAAAAATAGCCTCAGAAGAAGCAAAAGTATCAAACTTGTAAAATTTGGTAAAAGTGTGCAGTGAAGACCAAGTCGCTGCCCTACATATCTGATCAACAGAAGCCTCGTTCTTGAAGGCCCATGTGGAAGCCACAGCCCTAGTGGAATGAGCTGTGATTCTTTCGGGAGGCTGCCGTCCGGCAGTCTCGTAAGCCAATCTGATGATGCTTTTAATCCAAAAAGAGAGAGAGGTAGAAGTTGCTTTTTGACCTCTCCTTTTACCTGAATAAACAACAAACAAGGAAGATGTTTGTCTAAAATCCTTTGTAGCATCTAAATAGAATTTTAGAGCGCGAACAACATCCAAATTGTGCAACAAACGTTCCTTCTTTGAAACTGGTTTTGGACACAGAGAAGGTACGATAATCTCCTGGTTAATGTTTTTGTTAGAAACAACTTTTGGAAGAAAACCAGGTTTAGTACGTAAAACCACCTTATCTGCATGGAACACCAGATAAGGAGGAGAACACTGCAGAGCAGATAATTCTGAGACTCTTCTAGCAGAAGAAATCGCAACTAAAAACAAAACTTTCCAAGATAATAACTTAATATCAACGGAATGTAAGGGTTCAAACGGAACCCCCTGAAGAACTGAAAGAACTAAATTGAGACTCCAAGGAGGAGTCAAAGGTTTGTAAACAGGCTTGATTCTAACCAGAGCCTGAACAAAGGCTTGAACATCTGGCACAGCTGCCAGCTTTTTGTGAAGTAATACCGACAAGGCAGAAATCTGTCCCTTCAGGGAACTAGCAGATAATCCTTTTTCCAATCCTTCTTGAAGGAAGGATAGAATCCTAGGAATCTTAACCTTGTCCCAAGGGAATCTTTTAGATTCACACCAACAGATATATTTTTTCCAAATTTTGTGGTAAATCTTTCTAGTTACAGGCTTTCTGGCCTGAACAAGAGTATCGATAACAGAATCTGAGAATCCTCGCTTCGATAAAATCAAGCGTTCAATCTCCAAGCAGTCAGCTGGAGTGAAACCAGATTCGGATGTTCGAACGGACCCTGAACAAGAAGGTCTCGTCTCAAAGGTAGCTTCCAAGGTGGAGCCGATGACATATTCACCAGATCTGCATACCAAGTCCTGCGTGGCCACGCAGGAGCTATCAAGATCACCGACGCCCTCTCCTGATTGATCCTGGCTACCAGCCTGGGGATGAGAGGAAATGGCGGGAACACATAAGCTAGTTTGAAGGTCCAAGGTGCTACTAGTGCATCCACTAGAGCCGCCTTGGGATCCCTGGATCTGGCCCCGTAGCAAGGAACTTTGAAGTTCTGACGAGAGGCCATCAGATCCATGTCTGGAATGCCCCACAGGTGAGTGACTTGGGCAAAGATTTCCGGATGGAGTTCCCACTCCCCCGGATGCAATGTCTGACGACTCAGAAAATCCGCTTCCCAATTTTCCACTCCTGGGATGTGGATAGCAGACAGGTGGCAGGAGTGAGACTCCGCCCATAGAATGATTTTGGTCACTTCTTCCATCGCTAGGGAACTCCTTGTTCCCCCCTGATGGTTGATGTACGCAACAGTTGTCATGTTGTCTGATTGAAACCGTATGAACTTGGTCCTCGCTAGCCGAGGCCAGGCCTTGAGAGCATTGAATATCGCTCTCAGTTCCAGAATATTTATCGGTAGAAGAGATTCTTCCCGAGACCAAAGACCCTGAGCTTTCAGGGATACCCAGACCGCGCCCCAGCCCATCAGACTGGCGTCGGTCGTGACAATGACCCACTCTGGTCTGCGGAACGTCATCCCTTGAGACAGATTGTCCAGGGACAGCCACCAACGGAGTGAGTCTCTGGTCCTCTGATTTACTTGTATCTTCGGAGACAAGTCTGTATAGTCCCCATTCCACTGACTGAGCATGCACAGTTGTAATGGTCTTAGATGAATGCGCGCAAAAGGAACTATGTCCATCGCCGCTACCATCAACCCGATCACTTCCATGCACTGAGCTATGGAAGGAAGAGGAACGGAATGAAGTATCCGACAAGAGTCTAGAAGTTTTGTTTTTCTGGCCTCTGTTAGAAAGATCCTCATTTCTAAAGAGTCTATAATTGTTCCCAAGAAGGGAACCCTTGTTGACGGGGATAGAGAACTCTTTTCCACGTTCACTTTCCAGCCGTGAGATCTGAGAAAGGCCAGGACAATGTCCGTGTGAGCCTTTGCTTGAGGAAGGGACGACGCTTGAATCAGAATGTCGTCCAGGTAAGGTACTACTGCAATGCCCCTTGGTCTTAGCACCGCTAGAAGGGAGCCTAGTACCTTTGTGAAAATCCTTGGAGCAGTGGCTAATCCGAAAGGAAGCGCCACGAACTGGTAATGTTTGTCCAGGAATGCAAACCTTAGGAACCGATGATGTTCCTTGTGGATAGGAATATGTAGATACGCATCCTTTAAATCCACCGTGGTCATGAATTGACCCTCCTGGATGGAAGGAAGAATAGTTCGAATGGTTTCCATCTTGAAAGATGGAACCTTGAGAAACTTGTTTAAGATCTTGAGATCTAAGATTGGTCTGAACGTTCCCTCTTTTTTGGGAACTATGAACAGATTGGAGTAGAACCCCATCCCTTGTTCTCTTAGTGGAACAGGATGAATCACTCCCATTTTTAACAGGTCTTCTACACAATGTAAGAACGCCTGTCTTTTTTATGTGGTCTGAAGACAACTGAGACCTGTGGAACCTCCCCCTTGGGGGAAGTCCCTTGAATTCCAGAAGATAACCCTGGGAGACTATTTCTAGCGCCCAAGGATCCAGAACATCTCTTGCCCAAGCCTGAGCGAAGAGAGAGAGTCTGCCCCCCACCAGATCCGGTCCCGGATCGGGGGCCAATATTTCATGCTGTCTTGGTAGCAGTGGCAGGCTTCTTGGCCTGCTTTCCCTTGTTCCAGCCTTGCATTGGTCTCCAAGCTGGCTTGGCAAGTATTACCCTCTTGCTTAGAGGACGTAGCACTTTGGGCTGGTCCGTTTTTACGAAAGGGACGAAAATTGGGTCTATTTTTCGCCTTGAAAGGCCGATCCTGAGGAAGGGCGTGGCCCTTACCCCCAGTGATATCCGAGATAATCTCTTTCAAGTCAGGGCCAAACAGCGTTTTCCCCTTGAAAGGAATGTTTAGTAGCTTGTTCTTGGAAGACGCGTCAGCCGACCAAGATTTCAACCAAAGCGCTCTGCGCGCCACAATAGCAAACCCAGAATTCTTAGCCGCTAACCTAGCCAATTGCAAAGTGGCGTCTAGGGTGAAAGAATTAGCCAATTTGAGAGCATTGATTCTGTCCATAATCTCCTCATAAGGAGGAGAATCACTATCGAGCGCCTTTATCAGTTCATCAAACCAGAAACATGCGGCTGTAGTGACAGGGACAATGCATGAAATTGGTTGTAGAAGGTAACCCTGCTGAACAAACATCTTTTTAAGCAAACCTTCTAATTTTTTATCCATAGGATCTTTGAAAGCACAACTATCCTCTATGGGTATAGTGGTGCGTTTGTTTAAAGTAGAAACCGCTCCCTCGACCTTGGGGACTGTCTGCCATAAGTCCTTTCTGGGGTCGACCATAGGAAACAATTTTTTAAAATATGGGGGGAGGGACGAAAGGAATACCGGGCCTTTCCCATTCTTTATTAACAATGTCCGCCACCCGCTTGGGTATAGGAAAAGCTTCTGGGAGCTCCGGCACCTCTAGGAACTTGTCCATTTTACATAGTTTCTCTGGGATGACCAACTTTTCACAATCATCCAGAGTGGATAATACCTCCTTAAGCAGAATGCGGAGATGTTCCAACTTAAATTTAAATGCAATTACATCAGGTTCAGCCTGTTGAGAAATGTTCCCTGAATCAGTAATTTCTCCCTCAGACAAAACCTCCCTGGCCCCCTCAGATTGGGTTAGGGGCCCTTCAGAGATATTAATATCAGCGTCGTCATGCTCTTCAGTAACTAAAACAGAGCAGCCACGCTTACGCTGACAAGGGTTCATTTTGGCTAAAATGTTTTTGACAGAATTATCCATTACAGCCGTTAATTGTTGCATAGTAAGCAGTATTGGCGCGCTAGATGTACTAGGGGCCTCCTGAGTGGGCAAGACTCGTGTAGACGAAGGAGGGAATGATGCAGTACCATGCTTACTCCCCTCACTTGAGGAATCATCTTGGGCATCATTGTCATTATCACATAAATCACATTTATTTAAATGAACAGGAATTCTGGCTTCCCCACATTCAGAACACAGTCTATCTGGTAGTTCAGACATGTTAAACAGGCATAAACTTGATAATAAAGTACAAAAAACGTTTTAAAATAAAACCGTTACTGTCACTTTAAATTTTAAACTGAACACACTTTATTACTGCAATTGCGAAAAAACATGAAGGAATTGTACAAAATTCACCAAATTTTCACCACAGTGTCTTAAAGCCTTAAAAGTATTGCACACCAAATTTGGAAGCTTTAACCCTTAAAATAACGGAACCGGAGCCGTTTTAACACTTTAACCCCTTTACAGTCCCTGGTATCTGCTTTGCTGAGACCCAACCAAGCCCAAAGGGGAATACGATACCAAATGACGCCTTCAGAAAGTCTTTTCTAAGTATCAGAGCTCCTCTCACATGCGACTGCATGCCATGCCTCTCAAAAACAAGTGCGCCACACCGGCGCGAAAATGAGACTCTGCTTATGCTTTGGGAAAGCCCCAGAGAAATAAGGTGTCTAATACAGTGCCTGCCGATATTATAATATCAATAAACCCAGATAAAATGATTCCTCAAAGCTAAATATGTTTTAAAACTGAATCGATTTAGCCCAGAAAAGTCTACAATCTTAATAAGCCCTTGTGAAGCCCTTATTTACCATCGTAATAAACATGGCTTACCGGATCCCATAGGGAAAAATGACAGCTTCCAGCATTACATCGTCTTGTTAGAATGTGTCATACCTCAAGCAGCAAGAGACTGCACACTGTTCCCCCAACTGAAGTTAATTGCTCTCAACAGTCCTGTGTGGAACAGCCATGGATTTTAGTTACGGTGCTAAAATCATTTTCCTCATACAAACAGAAATCTTCATCTCTTTCCTGTTTCTGAGTAAATAGTACATACCAGCACTATTTTAAAATAACAAACTCTTGATTGAATAATAAAAACTACAGTTAAACACTAAAAAACTCTAAGCCATCTCCGTGGAGATGTTGCCTGTACAACGGCAAAGAGAATGACTGGGGTAGGCGGAGCCTAGGAGGGATCATGTGACCAGCTTTGCTGGGCTCTTTGCCATTTCCTGTTGGGGAAGAGAATGTCCCACAAGTAAGGATGACGCCGTGGACCGGACACACCTATGTTGGAGAAACCTCTGACTTATCACTAAGCGTTCAATTTCCACACCTTCAAATTTAAGGATTTGAGATCCTGATGGAAAAACGGACCTTGAGACAGTAGGCCCGGCCTTAACGGAAGTGGTCGAGGCTGGCAACTGGACATCCGAAACAGATCCGCATACCAAAACCTGTGTGGCCATGCTGGAGCCACCAGCAACACAAACTATTGTTCCATGATGATTTTGGAGATCACTCTTGGAAGGAGAACTAGAGGCGGGAAAATGTAAGCAGGATGATCGCACCAAGGAAGTGTCAGCGCATCCACTGCTTCCGCCTGAACATCCCTGGACCTGGACAGGTATCTGGGAAGTTTGTTTAGATCAGAGGCCATGAGATCCATCTCTGGAAGACCCCACATCTGAACAAACTGAGAAAACACATCTGGATGGAGAGACCACTCCCCTGGATGTAAAGTCTGACGACTGAGATAATCCGCCTCCCAATTGTCTACACCTGGGATATCCACCGCAGAGATTAGACAGGAGCTGGATTCCGCCCAAGCAAGTATCAAAGATACTTCTTTTATAGCTTGGGGACTGAGTCCCACCCTGATGATTGACATATGCCACTGTTGTGATATTTTCTGTCTGAAAACAAATGAACGGTTCTCTCTTTAACAGAGGCCAAAACTGAAGAGCTCTGAGAATTGCACAGAGTTCTAAAATATTTATTGGTAATCTCGCCTCTTGAGATTTCCAAACCCCTTGTGCTGTCAGAGACCCCAAAACAGCTCTCCAACCTGAAAGACTCGCATCTGTTGTGATCACAGTCCAGGTTGGCCAAACAAAAGAAGCCCCTTGAACTAAAAGATGGTGATCTATCCACCACGTCAGAGTGTCATACATTGGGATTTAAGGATATTGTGATATCTTTGTATAATCCCTGCACTATTGGTTCAGCATACAAAGCTGAAGAGGTCTCATGTGAAAACGAGCAAAGGGGATTGCGTCTGATGCTGCAGTCATGAGACCTAAAACTTCCATGCACATAGCCACTGAAGGGAATGACTGAGACTGAAGGTGCAGGCAGGCTGCAACCAATTTTAAACGTCTCTTCTCTGTTAGAGACCGAGTCATGGACACTGAATCTATCCGGAAGCCTAAAAAGGTGACCCTTGTCTGAGGAATCAAAAATCTTTTTGGTAAATTGATCCTCCAACCATGTTTCCGAAGAAACAACACTAGTTGATTCGTGTGAGATTCTGCAGTATGTAAAGACTGAGCTAGTACCAAGATATTGTCCAAATAAGGAAACGCCGCAATACCCTGTTCTCTGATGACAGAGAGTAGGGCACGTAGAACCTTTGAAAAGATTCTTGGAGCTGTTGCTAGGCCAAATGGAAGAGCAACAAATTGGTAATGCTTGTCTAGAAAAGAGAATCTCAGGAACTGATAATGTTCTGGATGAATCGGAATATGAAGGTATGCATCCTGCAAGTCTATTGTGGACATATGTCATATGTGTCCTCGCTGAACAAAAGGCAGAATAGTCCTTAAGTTGGTACTCTTACATAACGATTCAAAATTTTCAGATCCAGAACTGGTCTGAATACATTTTCCTTCTTTGGGACAATGAATAGATTTGAATAAAAACCCAAACCTTGTTCCTGAAAAGGAACTGGCATGATTACCCCTGAAGACTCCAGGTCTGAAACACACTTCAGGAAAGCCTGAGCTTTTACTGGATTTGCTGGGATACGCGAGAGAAAAAAATCTTCTCACAGGAGGTCTTACTCTGAATCCTATTCGATACCCTTGAGAGACAATGCTCTGAATCCATTGATTTTGGACAGATTTTATCCAAATATCCTTGAAAAACCTTAATCTGCCCCCTACCAGCTGAGCTGGAATGAGGGCCGCATCTTCATGCGGACTTAGGGGCTGACTTTGGTTTCCTAAAAGGCTTGGATTTATTCCAATTTGAGGAAGGCTTCCAATTGGAAACAGATTCCTTGGGGGAAGGATTGAGTTTTTGTTCCTTGTTTTGACGAAAGGAACAAAAACTGTTAGAAGCCTTTGATTTACCCCTAGGTTTTTTATCCTGAGGCAGAAAAACTCCCTTTCCCTCTGTGACAGTTGAAATAATAGATTCCAACTGAGAACCAAATAAATTATTACCTTGGAAAGAAAGAGATAGTAATCTAGATTTAGATGTCATATCAGCATTCCAAGATTTAAGCCACAAAGCTCTTATAAAGCTAATATAGCTAAAGACATGGATCTAACATCAATTTTGATAATATCAAAAATGGAATCACAAAATGATTAGCATATTGCAGTAAGCGAATAATACTAGATATGTCAGAATCCAATTCTTGTTGCGCTAAAGTCTCCAACCAGAAAGTTGATGCAGCCGCAACATCAGCCAAAGAAATTGCAGGTCTGAGAAGATGACCTGAACATAAATAGGCCTTCCTTAGATAAGATTCAAGCTTCCTATCTAAAGGATCCTTAAAGGAAGTACTATCTTCCATAGGAATAGTGGTACGTTTAGCAAGAGTAGAAATAGCCCCATCAACTTTGGGGATTTTTTCCCAAAACTCTATAGAATTTGCTGGTAAAGGATACAATTTTTTAAACCTTGAAGGAATAAAAGTACCTGGCTTATTCCATTCCTTAGAAATCATATCAGAAATAGCCTCAGGAATAGGAAACCCTGGAGAAACCACAGGAGGTTTAAAAACAGCATTTAAACGTTTATTAGACTGAACGTCAAGAGCATTGGTTACCTCAATATCCAAAGTAATTAATACTTCTTTTAATAAAGAACGCATATACTCTATTTTAAGTAGATTTGTCAGTGTCAATGTCTGAGGAAGGATCTTCTGTATCAGACAGATCCTCACCAGAAGAGGATAAATTATTATGTTGTTGGTCATTTGAAATTTCATCAACTGAATGAGAAGTTTTAAAAGACCTTTTACGTTTATTAGGTGGAAATGCAGACAAAGCCTTCTGTATAGAATCAGAAACAAATTCTTTAAAATTCATAGGTATATCATGTACATTAGAAGTTGAAGGAATTTTAACTGGCAATGTACTATTACTGATGGACACACTATCTGCATGTAAAAGTTTATCATGACAACTATTACAAATGACATTCAGCGAAATAATTTCCACAATCTTACAACAAATGCACTTAGCTTTGGTAGAACCGATGTAAGGCAGCAATGTTCCAGCAGAAACTTCTGAGGCAGGATCAGATTGAGACATCTTGCAAAATGTAAAAGAAAAAACAACATATAAAGCAAAATTATCAATTTCCTTATATGACAGTTTCAGAAATGGGAAAAATGAAAATAGCATAGCCCTCTGATAGAGAAAAAGGCAAGAGGCAAACATCAATGGGGTATTAAAATAATGAAAAAGTTTGGCGGCAAGTATGACGCACAACATAACTGAAAACTTTTTAATAATGACCGGAAATGACACTCGCGCGTCATTGACGCAACCGTGTGTAAGGCTCGGGCATCAACTATGACGCCGGAAATGACGAAGTTGCGCCATAGATGTATTTTTCGCGCCAAAAAAATTCTCGCGCCAAGAATGACAGTCTGCAGAAGGAAATACATGAACCTGACTCATGGCAAATATAAGTACAATACATATTTTTAGAACTTTATATAAAAGCATAAAGTGCCAAACCATAGCTGAGGTGTCTTAAGTAATAAAACATACTTACCTAAAGACACCCATCCACATATAGCAGATAGCCAAACCAGTACTGAAACAGTTATCAGTAGAGGTAATGGTAAATTGAGAGTATATCGTCGATCTGAAAAGGGAGGTAGGAGATAAATCTCTACGACCGATAACAGAACCTATGAAATAGACCCCCGTTAGGGAAATCATTGTATTCAATAAGTGATACTCCCTTCATGTCCCTCTGACATTCGCTGTACTCTGAGAGGAATCGGGCTTCAACAATGCTGAGAAGCGCATATCAACGTAGAAATCTTAGCACAAACTTAATTCACCACCTCCATAGGAGGCAAAGTTTGTAAAACTGAATTGTGGGTGTGGTGAGGGGTGTATTTATAGGCATTTTGAGGTTTGGGAAACTTTGCCCCTCCTGGTAGGATTGTATATCCCATACGTCACTAGCTCATGGACTCTTGCCAATTACATGAAAGAAAGCACAACTGTCCTTGATAGCTATAGTTGTACGCTTAACTAGGGTCGATATAGCTCCCTCCACCTTAGGGACCGTCTGCCAAAAATCCCGAACGGTGTCAGTTATAGGATACATCTTTTTAAAAATAGGGGAAGGGGAGAACGGGATACCCGGTCTTTCCCATTCCCTTGCAATAATTTCCGAAATGCTCTTAGGAACCGGAAAAACATCGGAATAAGAAGGAACCTCTAAGTATCTGTCCATCTTACTCAATTTCTCTGGTGGGACCACAATAGAGTCACAGTCGTCCGTCACCAAAACCTCCCGTAGCAAAAGGTGGAGGTGTTCAAGCTTAAATCTGAAGGACATTACGTCCGAATCTGTCGGGGGCAATGCACTTCCTGAGTCAGACAGTTCCCCCTCAGACACAGCCTCCCTACCCCCATTTCAGAGCCCTGGGAGGGTATATCGGAGATCGCCATCAAAGCATCAGAAGTCGCAGGGACCACATTGGCCTCTGCCCTACTACGTTTGCCTTGCAGAGCTGGCAACTTAGACAAAACCTCTGAAAGAGTGGATGACATCACTGCAGCCATATCCTCCAGTTGAAGAACACGGCGTCGCCTGAGCGGGCATTAAAGGTTGTGACGCTTGGGGAGAAATTTGCGGCATACCCCGAGTCTCATCAGTCTGAGAAACATCCTTAGATATACTTGCATTAAGGAAAATTTGTTCTTTAAACTGTAAAGCCCTCTCAGTACATGAGGGACAAAAAGAAATAGGGGATTCCACATTGGCATCTAAACACATAGAACATATTTTCCTGAAGTTCAGCCATGACAAGACAAAAAAAAAAAACACAGCAGTATTGGTCGTTTTTTAATTTAATTAAAAATAAAAAGCAAACAGAGAAAATTTGCTGAAAAACGAGTATACTGTATCTTTAAAAAATAAAGCCGTATTAACTTTACTGCTCCGCAATAAACCATGCAATAACAGGGAGCACTATATGACTTAGTATATTTTCCTGTATCTGTACTGTCTAACTATGCGCAACGTTTTAGTGACAAAACTTTAGCACTTGCACCTCGCCACAGCTCTGCTGCGGCGCCTACCTGTCCCCACGAGTTACTTAATGACACTCCGTGAGCGGCGCTCCTAAGACCGCTTGTGAAAGTTGCAGACACAAGCTGACTTAGGCCACACTGGAGCCTAGAGACCTGCTGCCAATCGAGGATCTGGATAACAACTGCGCAGCTAAGCGCGCAAAACGCTAAGCCCCGCCAATCGTGGGCGGAAACTAAGTCCCCGGCAATAGTTAAACCGCATGGGAATAAAAATGTCTGTTTTAACCAACGCAATCAATTATAAAGTGTACCGCCAATGTGCCCCTCAAACAAACACACTCCCATGTCTGCCATTAGCTCAGCCAAAGTTAACATTAGAACACTTGGGTAATAGCTTCACAATCTCCCAGAGTCAAGCCCACAAACTGAAAATATCCACCGGGTTAATCACATATTAGGGCACTGATAGCACAGCTGACTTCACCTAATAAAGAGGGAAACCCATGCACACCATTCATGAACCCTGTGCAAACTAATTACCACTTCCCGGAATAGGGAATAAATGACAGTCTGTTCTGAAATACCTCAGTCTCCCCAGAAGCAAGTGACTGTACATACCTTAATGCTGAGCGCAGCATGACATTGTCCCACACAACGAAGATGCTCTTTTCATCACCTCCAGCAGATCTGTGGGAACAAACAGGGTCTTAGATAATATTTGCTAAGACCATCATCATCAGGGCAGCAAATAGTATGGGTGTAACAGAGCGAAGATCTCCCCAGTCCCTTGCTGAAAAGCCTGTAAGCTCTACCCTGAGAAAAATAGCACTCACTGGTACCATTTAAAAATAATAAACTCTTGATTGAAGAATCTAAACTAACACCTCACTTTACCTCTTCCTATCACCAACACAGGCAAAGAGAATGACTGGGGTGGGAGGGAAGGGAGGAGCTATATATACACAGCTCTGCTGTAGTGCTCTTTGCCTCCTCCTGCTGACCAGGAGGCGATATCCCATAAGTAAAGATGAAATCCGTGGACTCGTCGTATCTTGTAAAATAAATATGATTTTGCACTCCATTTCTGTCCCAAATCCAAAAAGAAAAATCCCTAATACAGAGCACAGAAGTACAATATTATTGAAGCGCAGTTACTATTGCCAAGACCACCTTCCAGCTCTCACTTCTATAATAGGTTACATAGCATTGATACAATGTTTCTGATTAAACAAACGCTAAGGTTTTATACAAATACAATGCTTATTTGTACCTTTCTATCTAAAAATTCCATCATTTTTTTTTTTTTTTTTAAAAGATATACACTCACCAACTACTTTATTAGGCACACCTTGCTAGTACCGGTATGAACCCCCTTTTGCCTTCAGAACTGCCTTAATTCTTCATGGCATAGATTCAACAAGGTGTTGGAAACATTTCTCAGATTTTGAACCATATTGACATGATAGCATCACGCAGTTGCTGCAGATTTTTCTGCTGCAAATCCAGGATACGAATCTCCCATTCCACCACATCCCAAAAGTGCTCAATTTGATTGAGATCTGGTGACTGTGGAGGCCATTGGAGTAAAGAGAACTCATTGTCATGTTTAAGAAACCAGTTAGAATTGGTTTGAGCTTTGTGACATGGTGCATTAATCCTACTGGAAGTAGCCATTAGAAGATGGGTACACTGTAGTCATAAAGGGATGGACATGGTCAGCAACAATACTCAGGTAGGTTGCATTTAAAACGATGCTCAATTGGTACTAAGTGGCCTAAAGTGGCCAAAGAAAATATCACTCACACCATTACAACACCACCACCACCTGACTGAACCGTTGATACAAGGCAGGATGGATCCATGCTTTCATGTTTATGCCAAATTCTGACCCTACCATCTGAATGTCGCAGCTGAAATCGAGACTCAGACCAGGCAACGTTTTTTCCAATCTTCTATTGTCTAAGTTTGGTGAGCCTGTGCGAATTGTAGCCTCAGTTTCCTGTTCTTCTGGTGCTGTAGCCCATGTGCTTCAAGGTGTTGTTCGTTCAGAGATGGTATTCTGCATACCTTGGTTATAACGAGTGGTTAAATTATTGTTGCATTTCTATCTTCTCGAACCAGCCTGCCCATTTTCCTCTGACAACAAGGCATTGTCATCCGCACAACTGCCGCTGCTCACTGGATATTTTCTCTTTTTCGGCCCATTCTTTGTAAACCCTAGTGATGGTTGTGCATGAAAATCCCAGTAGACCAGCAGTTTTTTAAATACTCAGACCAGCCGTCTGGCACCAACAACCATGCCACATTCAAAGTCTCTTAAATCCCCTTTCTTCCCCATTCTGATGCTCGGTTTGAACTTCAGCAAGTCGTCTTCCCCACGTCTAGATACCTAAATGCATTGAGTTGCTGCCATGTGATTGGCTGATTAGCTATTTGTGTAACCAAGCAATTGAACAGGTGTTCTTAATAAAGTGGCTGGTGAGTGTATCTCTACTGATTGTAGGACTAACATTGTAAATTGAAATGTGTCATGCTGAAGAATTTAATCTATTCAGTCTTAAGACAAAACTAGTAATGTAATGCTTCTGTAGAAATAATAATAATAATAATAATAATACAACACATGAAAAGTAGGTTACCTTGCACGGTGGCACTCAAACTTGCATGCAATCTGCCTTTGGGCTGCTACCACCATAATACATGCTACTGAGGGTATGTGTAAATGGCAATGCGCAAGTTGTGACTACACTCCAGATTAAAGTACACACAAGTTTTGGACACTTGGCCAACAAATGAACAAGGGGAAAAAAATTGTGCACACTGCTCAAAAAATTAGAGGGAACATTACATGACACACATACATACAATCACACACACACACACAATCACACACACCAAATTATGCTTACCTGATAATTTAATTTTCTTCCGTGGGAAAAGAGTCCACAGTCGCATTCATTACTTGTGGCAAATAAGAACCTGGCCACCAGGAGGAGGCAAAGACACACCAGACAAAGGCTCAAATACACCTCCCACTTCCCCTATCCACCAGTCATTCTGCCGAGGAACAAGGATCAGTGGAAGAAATAAAGGTGAAAGGGTGCCAGAAGATTACACACAAAGAAACCCCTCAAAAACGTGCGGGTGGCTGTGGACTCTTTCCCACAGAAGAAAATTAAATTATCAGGTAAGCATAATTTATGTTTTTCTTCCTAATGGGAAAGAGTCCACAGCCGCATTCATTACTTGTGGGAAAATTATACCCAAGCCAAAGAGGACACTGAATGCCAAGAACGCGAGGGTAAGAGGCGGCCCAATCTTAGGGCACCAGGATTAAAACACATCCCATAAATAAAAAAAGTCCTGCATTATCCAAAGGCAGGGAGCAACAAACAAGAAAAAAGGGCCCCAAGGACACAAACGACAGTCCTAAGCCTGGGTAAAAACCCCATGCAACATCACTGAGCCAACAGGACTCGAAGTGCACTATTGCCCAAAGGCAGATCCCATACACACGCCCCCCCAATAAGGGAGCCCTGACCAACAACTCCCCAAAGGAAGAAGCAACGATAGAGGGATAACAAACCAGAACCCTGTCTTCTAAAAGACAGAACAAACTAGCTCGGAAGACTCTGGAAAGCCTCACTGGATGCCAGAAAAAAGGCATCAGTCAAAAGTGACCAAGTCGGAGACCGAAAGAACAAAAAGAAACAGAAAACCACACAGACTACTAAGTAGTGCAGCCACAGAGAAAGGGAAAACAACCCCCTTGTCCAGTTCCCCAGCTGGAGGGAACCAAGGAGTTCGCCTTAAACCGAAAAAAAGAGACCAAGGTGCCTCCCAACAAGAACTCAGCAGCTCAGGAGAAAAGGAACCAGCAAAAATCAAATTCCTAGACCAAACACCCCTCCATAAAATGAAAATTCAGAGATCCAAACCCCCCCCGAAAGCTCAGAGAGCACCTCAACAGGGACCCATTGTATCCAAAAGAAAACCGAGGCAGCTGAAAAGTAAAAAAAGATGACCAAAACCGCAGCTTAGGATCCTGAGATAAACAGGAACGTCCCCCACAACCGCAGAACCGCCGCAACAAGGACCGCCCACACACAGAAAAAAACAACCTGTCAACAACAGTGAAAAGTCCAGGTACAGAAGTCCCAACACTCCCCCCCCTGAACGAGAGGGAGGAAACACCATCAGCCACCCCGAAAGAGTGCGACCGAAACACAGGCAGAGTCCCACCATCAGAGGAACACCGAACCCAGAAGTCCATTCAAAAGGGCATCTCCATCCCTGACGCCGGGAGATGCAAACCTATCTGTCACATAACATTCATATTGATAAAATGAAACTATCTTACCTGAATCTACGACGAAGAACAGGAACACAACCCTTCAAGTGTGACAGATAGTAGCGTCGCCTCCGTCATGGACTTGAGAGAAGACAGCAGGTAGCGAAGCGTCGGCAACGCCAAGTGCTAGAGGAGTTGTTAATACGAGTCGGGATGGTGTTGCAGAGAGAACTCCCACTGCATTTCCGTACTCTAACATTCGCCCAGGCCTTTACTGAGACCAACAGGACTACTTAAAACTCCTGTCCCATTGCCATGAGTACCTCCCTACATGAGAGAGACACTTTATGTAAAAATTATTAAAAGTATTTTCTTTAAAAAATAAAAAACTTCTGACACTTCTCTGCCAACCTCCTGGGACGAAAGGCAAAGAATGACTGGAGATAGGGGAAGTGGGAGGAGTATTTGAGCCTTTGGCTGGTGTCTCTTTGCCTCCTCCTGGTGGCCAGGTTCTTATTTCCCACAAGTAATGAATGCGGCTGTGGACTCTTTCCCATTAGGAAGAAAACCATAATTTATTCTTACCTGATAAATTTCTCTTTCTTGACACGCCGAGTCCACGGATCATCTTAATTACTGCCTGACCAGCAGGAGGCGGCAAAGAGCACCACAGCAAAAGCTGTTAAATACCACTCCCTCTACCCACAATCTCCAGTCATTCGACCAAAGGGAAAGGAGAAAGAAAGTAATCTAAGGTGCAGAGGTGCCTGAAGTTTATAGAAAAGCAAACTGTCTGAAAAACAGGGAGGGCAGTGGACCAATGGAACCAATACCAAAAATAGAGGACACGGATAAGGGAGGGACAGTTAACCTAAACAGAAGGCACCACTACTTGAAGAACCCGTCTCCCAAAAGAAGCCTCTGCTGAAGCAAAAGTATCAAATTTGTAAAATTTAGAAAAAGGATGCAAAGATGATCAAGTCGCAGTCTTGCAAAGCTGATCTACAGAAGATCCATTTTTGAAAGCCCAAGAAGATGAAACCATCCTTGTGGAATGAGCCGTGATTCTCTCAGGAGGCTCCTGATCAGCAGTCTCATATGCCAAGCGTATTATGCTACGAAGCCAAAGAGAGAGAGAGGTAGCCGAAGCCTTTTGACCTCTCCTCTGTCCAGAGTAAACGACAAACAGGGAAGAAGTTTGACGAAAATCCTTAGTTGCCTGCAAATAGAATTTCAGGGCACGGACTACGTCCAGATTATGCAAAAGTCGTTCCTTCTTTGAAGAAGGGTTAGGACACAGAGATGGAACAACAATCTCGATTGATATTCCTGTTAGTAACTACCTTAGGTAAGAACCCAGGTTTAGTACGCAGGACTACCTTGTCTGAATGAAAAATCAGATAAGGAGAATCACAATGTAAGGCAGATAACTCAGAGACTCTTCGAGCCGAGGAAATAGCCATCAAAAACAGAACTTTCCAAGATAACAGCTTGATATCAATGGAATGAAGGGGTTCAAATGGAACGCCTTGAAGAACATTAAGAACTAAGTTTAAGCTCCACGGCGGAGCAACAGACTTAAACACAGGCTTAATCCTAGTTAAAGCCTGACAGAAAGCCTGAACGTCTGGAACTTCAGCCAGACGTTCGTGTAGAAGAATAGACAGAGCAGAAATCTGTCCCTTTAACGAACTAGTAGATAAGCCCTTTTCTAAACCCTCTTGTAGAAAGGACAATATACTAGGAATCCTAACCTTACTCCATGAGTAACTCTTGGATTCGCACCAATGTAAATATTTACGCCATATCTTATGGTAAATTTTTCTGGTAACAGGCTTCCTAGCCTGTATTAAGGTATCAATAACCGACACCGAGAAGCCACGCTTTGATAGAATCAAGCGTTCAATCTCCATGCAGTCAGCCTCAGAGAAATTAGATTTGGATGTTTGAAAGGACCCTGAATTAGAAGGTCCTGTCTCAGAGGCAGAGACCACGGTGGACAGGACGACATGTCCACTAGGTCTACATACCAGGTCCTGCGTGGCCACGCAGGCGCTATCAAAATCACCGAAGCTCTCTCCTGTTTGATCTTGGCAATCAAACGAGGAAGCATCGGGAATGGTGGAAACACATAAGCCATGTTGAAGACCCAAGGGGCTGTCAGAGCATCTATCAGCACCGCTCCCGGGTCCCTGGACCTGGATCCGTAACAAGGAAACTTGGCGTTCTGACGAGACGCCATGAGATCCAGATCTGGTTTGCCCCAACGACGAATCAGTTGAGCAAAGACCTCCGGATGAAGCTCCCACTCCCCCGGATGAAAAGTCTGGCGACTTAGAAAATCCGCCTCCCAGTTCTCCACGCCTGGGATGTAGATCGCTGACAGGTGGCAAGAGTGAGACTCTGCCCAGCGAATTATCTTTGAGACTTCCAACATCGCTAGGGAACTTCTGGTTCCCCCTTGATGGTTGATGTAAGCCACAGTCGTGATGTTGTCCGACTGAAATCTGATGAACCTCAGAGTTGCTAACTGAGGCCAAGCTAGAAGAGCATTGAATATTGCTCTTAACTCCAGAATATTTATTGGGAGGAGATTCTCCTCCTGAGTCCATAATCCCTGAGCTTTCAGGGAATTCCAGACTGCTCCCCAGCCTAGAAGGCTGGCGTCTGTTGTTACAATCATCCAATCTGGCCTGCGAAAGGTCATCCCCTTGGACAGATGTGGCCGAGAAAGCCACCATAGAAGAGAATCTCTGGTCTCTTGATCCAGATTTAGTAGGGGGGACAAATCTGAGTAATCCCCGTTCCACTGACTTAGCATGCACAATTGCAGCGGTCTGAGATGCAGGCGCGCAAATGGTACTATGTCCATTGCCGCTACCATTAAGCTGATTACTTCCATGCACTGAGCTACTGACGGGTGTGGAATGGAGTGAAGGACACGGCAAGCATTTAGACGTTTTAATAACCTGGCCTCTGTCAGGTAAATTTTCATCTCTACAGAATCTATAAGAGTCCCTAGAAAGGGAACTCTTGTAAGTGGTAATAGAGAACTCTTTTCCACGTTCACCTTCCACCCATGCGACCTCAGAAATGCCAGAACTATCTCTGTATGAGACTTGGCAGTTTGAAAACTTGACGCTTGTATCAGAATGTCGTCTAGGTACGGAGTCACCGCTATGCCTCGCGGTCTTAGTACCGCCAGAAGTGATCCTAGAATTTTTGTAAAGATTCTTGGAGCCGTAGCTAATCCGAAGGGAAGAGCTACAAACTGGTAATGCCTGTCTAGGAAGGCAAATCTCAGATACCGGTAATGGTCCTTGTGAATCGGTATGTGAAGGTAGGCATCCTTTAGATCCACTGTGGTCATGTACTGACCCTCTTGGATCATGGGAAGGATGGTTCGAATAGTTTCCATTTTGAATGATGGAACTCTTAGAAATTTGTTTAGGATTTTTAAGTCCAAGATTGGCCTGAAGGTTCCCTCTTTCTTGGGAACCACAAATAGGTTTGAATAGAATCCCTGCCCGTGTTCCGTCCGCGGAACTGGGTGGATTACCCCCATTAGTAAGAGGTCTTGTACACAGCATAGAAACGCCTCTTTCTTTATTTGGTTTGCTGATAACCTTGAAAGATGAAATCTCCCCCGTGGAGGAGAAGTTTTGAAGTCCAGGAGATATCCCTGAGATATGATCTCCAAAGCCCAGGGATCCTGGACATCTCTTGCCCAAGCCTGGGTGAAGAGAGAAAGTCTGCCCCCCACTAGATCCGTTTCCGGATAGGGGGCCCTCTCTTCATGCTGTTTTGGGGGCAGCAGCAGGTTTCTTGGCCTGCTTGCCCCTGTTCCAGGACTGGTTAACTTTCCAGCCCTGTCTGTAACGAGCAACAGCTCCTTCCTGTTTTGGAGCGGAGGAAGTTGATGCTGCTCCTGCCTTGAAGTTACGAAAGGCACGAAAATTAGACTGTTTGGCCTTTGATTTGGCCCTGTCCTGAGGTAGAGCATGGCCCTTACCTCCCGTAATGTCAGCAATAATTTCTTTCAAGCCGGGCCCGAATAAGGTCTGCCCTTTGAAAGGAATATTAAGCAATTTAGATTTAGAAGTCACGTCAGCTGACCAGGATTTAAGCCATAGCGCTCTGCGCGCTTGGATGGCGAATCCGGAGTTCTTAGCCGTAAGTTTGGTTAAATGCACAACGGCATCAGAAACAAATGCGTTAGCTAGCTTAAGTGTCTTAAGCTTGTTGATTATTTCATCCAATGGAGCTGAGCAAATGGCCTCTTCCAGAGACTCAAACCAGAATGCTGCCGCAGCAGTGACAGGCGCAATGCATGCGAGGGGCTGTAAAATAAAACCTTGTTGAACAAACATTTTCTGAAGGTAACCCTCTAATTTTTTATCCATTGGATCTGAAAAGGCACAACTATCCTCCACCGGGATAGTGGTACGCTTAGCTAAAGTAGAAACTGCTCCCTCCACCTTAGGGACCGTCTGCCATAAGTCTCGTGTGGTGGCGTCAATAGGAAACATTTTCCTAAATATGGGAGGAGGGGTAAAAGGCACACCCGGTCTATCCCACTCCTTGCTAATAATCTCTGTAAGCCTTTTTGGTATAGGCAATACGTCAGTACACACCGGTACCGCATAGTATCTATCCAACCTACATAATTTCTCTGGAATTGCAACCGTGTTACAATCATTCAGAGCCGCTAATACCTCCCCTAGCAATGTGCGGAGGTTCTCTAGCTTAAATTTAAAATTGGAAATCTCTGAATCCAGTCTCCCTGGATCAGATCCGTCACCCACAGAATGAAGCTCTCCGTCCTCACGTTCTGCAAACTGTGACGCAGTATCTGACATGGCTCTCATCTCATCCGCGCGCTCTATCCTTAACCCAGAGCTATCGCGCTTGCCTCTTAATTCTGGCAACTTAGATAATACTTCTGTCATAACAGTAGCCATGTCTTGCAAAGTGATTTGTAAGGGCCTCCCTGATGTACTTGGCGCCACAAAATCACGCACCTCCTGAGCGGGAGGCGAAGGTACTGACACGTGAGGAGAGTTAGTCGGCATAACTTCCCCCTCGTCGTCTGGTGATAATTTCTTTACATGTAAAGATTGACTTTTATTTAAAGTAGCATCAATGCAATTAGTACACAAATTTCTATTGGGCTCCACATTGGCCTTTAAACATAGTGAACAAAGAGAATCATCTGAGTCAGACATGTTTAAACAAACTAGCAATGAGACTAGCAAACTTGGAAATACTTTTCAAAATTAATTTACAAGCAATATAAAAAACGTTACTGTGCCTTTAAGAAGCACAGAAAAACTGACACAGTTGAAATAATGACCAAAATAGTTATAGCAACCAAATTTTCACAGTAAATGTATTAAGTTAGCAAATGGATGATTAACCCCTTAGTACCCAAAAAGGGATAACAATTATATAATTAACGTTTTTCTCACAGTCAAATACACTGTCACAGGACTGCTGTGCCTGATTACCTCCCTTAAAATGGATTTTGAAGACCCCTGAGCTCTCTAGAGACAATCTGGATCATGGAGGATGAAGTAGACAGATTGTGACTGAATTTTTACTGCGCAAAAAAGCGCTAAAATAGGCCCCTCCCACTCATATTACAACAGTGGGGAAGCTCAGAAACTGTTTCTATGCAGAAAACAAAAATGGCCATGTGGTAAAAATCATGCCCTAATAAGTTTTATCACCAAGTACCTCACAAAAACGATTAACAAGCCAGTAAACGTTTTAAACATACATTTGAAAGTTATGTATTATTATTAATAAGCCTGCTACCAGTCGTTTTTACTGCAGTTAAGGCTCATACATTATTTCAGTATTAACAGTATTTTCAGAGTCAATTCCATTCCTTAGAAAAATACATTCAGTGTACACACACACACATCAGTCTGATACCAGTCGCTATCACTGCATTTAAGGCTGAACTTACTTTACAATGGTATCAGCAGTATTTTCTCAGTCAATTCCATTCCTCAGAAAATAAATTACTGCACATACCTCATTTGTTGCAGGGGAGCCCTGCATGCTATTCCCCTTCTCTGAAGTTACCTCACTCCTCAGATGAGAAACAGCCAGTGGATCTTAGTTACGTCTGCTAAGACCATAGAAAAAAAAAAAAAAAAAAACCCAGGCAGATTCTTCTTCTAATGCTGCCTGAGAATAAACAGCACACTCCGGTGCCATTTAAAAATAACAAACTTTTGATTGTAGAAATAAACTAAGTTAAAAAACACCACAGATCTCTCACAGCTTCCTTTTTAGTTAGGCTGCAAGAGAATGACTGAATATGATAGGTGAGGGGAGGAGCTATATAGCAGCTCTGCTGGGTAATTCTCTTGCAGTTTCCTGTTAGGAAGAGATATATTCCATAAGTAATGGATGACCCGTGGACTGAGTACACTTAACAGGAGAAAATAAGAAAAGGTGATTCATACTTTAAGGCTGAAAGCTCTGAAACTCATCGAGCCGAAGAAATAGCCACCAGAAACAAAACCTTCCAAGATAACATCTTAATATCCAAAGAATGCATAGGTTCAAACGGAGCCTGTTGAAGAACTCTAAGAACCAAATTAAGACTCCAAGGTGGAGTAGTAGACTTAAACACAGGACAAATTCTAACCAAGCCTAACAAAAAGAATGAACATCTGACACATCCGCCAGGTGCTTGTGCAATAAAATAGATAAAGCAGAAATTTGACCCTTCAGGGTACTAGCAGATAAACCTTTCTCCAAACCCTCCAGGAGAAAAGACAAAATCCTAGGAATCCTAACGCTACTCTACGAGTAGCCTTTGGATTCACACCAAATCTTATAATAAATCTTACTAGTCACAGGGTTACGATCCTGAATCATAGTCTCAATGACTGACTGAGAAAAACCATGCTTGGAAAGAATCAAGCGTTCAATTTCCAAGCAGTCAGCTTCAGAGAAACGAGATTTGGATGAAGGGATGCAGAACATGTCCTACCTTAATTAAGATGCCAAGGTGGAAGGGAAGACATCTCCATCAGATCCGCAAAGCCACGCCGGAGCAATGAGAATCACCGATGTCCTCACTTGTTTGATCCGAACAATGACTCGAGGAAGAGCAAACGGAGGGAACACATATGCCAGACTGAAAGTCCATGGAACTGCCAGAGCATCTATCAGAACAGCCTGAGGATCCTTTGACCTCGACCTGTACCTCGGGAGCTTGGCATTCTGACGAGATGCCATGAGATCCAACTCCAACTGCCCCCAACTGAGAATCAAGCTGGAAAATACCTCTGGATACCACTCCCCCAGATGAAAAGTCTGTCTGCTCAGAAGATACGCTTTACAATTGTCCACCACTGGAATATGTATAGCAGACAGACAACAGTTGTGAATCTCCGCCCACTGAATCTTGGTTATCTCTGTCATGGCCAAGGAACTCCGAGTTCCTCCCTGATGACTGATTTAAGCCACTACGTTATGTTGTCCAACTGAAACCTGATAAACTGGGATGAAGCTAGCTGAGGCCAGGCTAGAAGAGCATTGAAAATTGCTCTCAGTTCCAGAACATTTATTGGAAGAACCGACTCCTCCCGAGTCCATAGACCCTGAGCTCTTAATGAACCCCAGACAGTACCCCAGCCCAGCAAACTGGCATCCATGGTTACAATCACCCAGGCAGGTCTGCGAAAGCAAGTTCCCTGAGAGAGAAGATCCTGAGAAAACCACCATGGAAGAGAATCTCTGGACATCTGATCTAGAACAATCTTTGGAGATAGATCTGCATAATCTCCGTTCCACTGCCTGAGCAAGCATAACTGCAGAGGTCTGAGATGGAACCAAGTCCATGACTGAAACCATCAGACCAATAACCTCCATGCACTGAGCCACTGATGGCCGAGGAAGGGACTGAAGAGCAAGACACGTAATGAAAATCTTTGACTTTCTTGCTTCTGTCAGAAAAATTTTCATCTCTAGAGAATCTATAATGGACCCCAAAAAATACACTCTTGTAGCCGGAATTAAGGAACTTTATCCTAAATTCACCTTCTAACCGTGGGAACGCAGAAAAAAACAACAACAACTCTGTGTGGGAGTTTGCTAGTTGAAAATATGGACCCCGAACTAGAATGTCGTCCAGATAAGGAGCCACTGAAACTCCCCTTAATCGAAGCTCCGCCAACAATGCCCCCAGGACCTTTGAAAAAATTCTGGGAGCTGTTGCCAGACCAAAAGGAAGAGCTACAAACTGAAAATGGTGGTCTACAAATGCAAATCTTAGGAACCTGTGATGATCCTTGGGAATGGGAATATGCAGATATGCATCCTTTAGATCCACTGTGGTCATGAACTGACCTTCCTGAACCAAAGAAAGAATGGAACGAATAGTTTCCATCTTGAAAGACGGAACCCCGAGAAACTTATTTACACTCTTGAGATCTAAAATATGTCTGAAAGTTCCCTCCTTTTTGGGAACGTCAAAGATTGGAATAAAAACCCAGACTCTGTTCCTGAACTGGAACAAGAACTATCACTCCCATGTCGGAAAGATTCTCTACACAAAGTAAGAACGCCTCTCCTATCTGGTTTACAGATGACCTGGAGAGAAGAAACCTGCCTCTGGGAGGACACGATATCTACCACCCAGGTATCCTGACCATCTCGAACCCAAGCTTGACTGAAGAAAATCTGCCCCCCACAAGATCCATTCATGCTGATTTTGAGTCAGCAACAGGCTTCCTGGACTGCTTCCCCTTATTCCTAGACTGATTTGACTTCCAAGATGGCTTGGACTGTTCCTGCTAGGAGGAAGATTTACCAGAGAAGTTACAAAAGGAATGAAACTTACTCTGCCGACCCTTCTGTTTATTTCTTTTATCCTGAGGAAGAGAATGACCCTTCCCTTTCGTAATATCAGAAATAATCTCAGCCAAAGCAGGCCCAAACAAGGTCTTACCCTTTTAAGGAATAGACAAAAGCTTAGACTTAGACACATCCACAGACCAGAATTTTAACCATAAAGCTCTGCGAGCTAAAATGGCAAAAACAGAAATTTTATCTCCCAACTTGATGACCTGTAGAGAAGCATCTGCAATAAAGAAATTAGCCAAATTCAAATCCTTGATTCTATCTTGAATTTCTTCAAGAGGGAGTATCTTGCTGAATAGAATCAGACAATGCATCAAACGAAATATGCTGCCGCACTAGTAACCGTAGCAATACATGCAGCCGGTTGCCATTGATACCCCTGGGGTACATTAATCTTTTTAAGCAAAGCTTCCAACTTCTTATCCATAGGATCTTTAAAGGAACAGCTGTCCTCAATAGGAAAAGTGGTTCTCTTGGTCAGAGTGGAAACTGCTCCGTCCACCTTAGGAACCATCTGCCAAGATTCCTTAAAAGAATCAGCAATAGGAAACTTCTTCCTAAAAATTGGAGAAGAGAAAAAAAAGGAATACCCAGGCTTCTCCCATTCCCGTGTAATAATATCTTAAACACTATCTGGTATAGGAAAAACTTCCACTGAGGAAGGGATATCAAAAAACTAAGTTTACTAGATTTCTTAGGAATAACCATGACAAACGCCTCAGTCATCCAAGGTAGCCAAAACCACCTTGAGTAACAAACTGAGGTGCTCCAGCTTAAACCTAAAGGAAACAACCTCAGGTTCAGAAGAAGGATTTATACTATCAGAATCCGAGATCTCACCCTCAGATTCTACTGAAGTACCTTCCGCCTCAGACGTATGAGAAGAAACACTAGACAAAATTGCAACAGAATCAGAAACCTTATACCTCCTCTTGCGCTTACCCTGTAACATAGGAAAAGCAGACAAAGCCTCAGATACTGCTGAGAATATATGGGTAGCCATATCCTGCAAGGAAAAAACAACCTGAGACGAAACACAGGGCACTGCAGAAGATTGGGACAA